>NC_090273.1:82544123-82754123 GCF_040414725.1 Anabrus simplex | reverse complement strand
TGTCCAACAGTCTCATTTACCTTGAAAGAAAATGAATAATAGTTGACTTAACAGGGGTAACAAGTACCCATTCTACGTGGCCTTATGGCCCGAAGTTACGGAGGCTAAGCCTATATTACGGAGGTGACTAGAAGAAAAAAAAATGAATTTACAAAATTAAGAGGTAGATTTTAAAGATTACAAAACCATAGTCACCTCAATATCAAGTAGAAAGGGAATACAAGAGGGTACCCACTCTTTATATCCTACGTTCCGTTAAGTTCTTTAGACTTTTTAGAGAATTTACCTTTCAGAAATATAAGTCACATTGCGAAAGAAATTTCAAACCTTCCCCTCGAACTATCTTTCAGAGACTATAGCATTATTACGCTGATTCTGCCATTACCTTGAGCTGGTGGACCTCCCAGCAATGGACGAGGCAGCCCTTACCCTGTCTCCGCTACGAACACACTCTATACCTCTTGATTGGAGCGATCGAAATGTCCAAGCTTTTATAGCGGAGAGGAAGGATCCAGATTTCTCCAGGTCGAAGCCTTGACACACCCACAATTTCCATTGGACAATCAAATAAATATCAAAAACTCTGATTGGTAACTTAAATAAATGTACAAAATTTCCTATTTTCTACAATTTTAAGCTGGTGGCAAGAGATATAAGTGCTGATAACATTAGAACACCAAAAGCAATCAATAAACAATTCAGTTTAGGAAACCTTGAAACAAAAAATTACTTTGAAAATTAATTGTTCATCCTCACCCCAGAGGGCGCACATAAGTTGATGGTAGAGACATCTGTCGATGAATGTTCAAACTATTTCCGAAATGAGTTTCACAGTTTATGTTATAGGTGGCCTTCTACAAGGCGCTTGTTTTAAATGCACGCGGCGGGTACGATTATCATTATATTATATTATATTATATTATATTATATTATATTATATTATATTATATTATATTATATTATATTATATTATATTATATTATATTATATTATGCCAATCCCGGAGGCCCGGGTTCGATTCTCGGCTCTGCCACGAAATGTTTGAAACGTGGTACGAGGACTGGAACGGGGTTAACTTAGCCTCAGGAGGTAAACTAATTAGGGGGGCTCGACTCCCACCTCAGCCATCCTCGAAATGGTTTTCCGTGGTTTCCCACTTCTTTTGCAGGCAAATGCCGGAATGGTTCCTAACTTAAGGCCACGGCCGTTTCCTTGTGTATCCTTCCAATCTTCCTATCTCCCACAAGTCCTCTGTTCAGCATAGCAGGTGAGGCCACCTGGGCGAGGTACTGATCCTCCTCCCCTTGTATCCCCGAACCAAAGTCTCACGCTCCAGGACACCGCCCTTGAGGCAGTAGAGGGGGGATCCGTCGGTAAGTCCGCGGGAGAATCCACAGTTGAACGGATAATGAAATTTCTTCCTCTTCTTTATGTTTACCCTCAGACTCAGTGAGGGATCACTCCTCTACCGCCTCAAAGGCAGTGTCCTGGAACTTCAGACTCTGGGTCGGGGGAAACAACTGGGGAGAATGACCAGTACCTCACCCAGGTGGCCTCACTTGCTATGCTGAACAGGAGCCTTGGTGGGGGATGGGAAGATTGGAAGGGATAGACAAGGAAGTGGGAAGGAAGCGGCCGTGGCCTTAAGTTAGGTACCATCCCGGCATTTGCCTGGAAAAGAAGTGGGAAACCACGGAAAACCACTTCCAGGATGGCTGAGGTGGGAATCGAACCCACCTCTACTAAGTTGACCTCCCGAGGCTGAGTGGACCCCGTTCCAGCCCTCGTACCACTTTTCAAATTTCGTGGCAGAGTTGGGAATCGAACCCGCGCCTCCGGGGGTGGCAGGTAATCACACTAACCACTACACCACAGAGACGGACACTGAACATATCATTGGCTGTAAACTCATTGACCTTGATCAATTGTTTTCGTTCTGTATTTTAATGTAAGATTTTGTAGTGGACTGCAATCTGAATACCAACATAAATCGCTTGTATCAATGTGCAACTCGTTGGCTGAATGGTCAGCGCACAGGCCTTCGATTCAGAGAGTCCCGGGTTAGATTCCTGGCCGGATCGGGCATTTTAACCTTCATTGGTTAATTCAAATGGCTCTGGGGCTAGATGTTTGTGCTGTCCCCAACATCCCTGCAACTCAAACATAACACCATCCTCCACCACAGTAACACGCAGTTACCTACACATGACAAATGCCGCCCACCCCCATTGGAGTGTCTGCCTTACAAGGGCTGCACTCGGCTAGAAATAGCCACACGAAATTATAATTATTATAATACTTGTATCAGTGCCATTATAACGATAAGTCTTGCACGCGCGCACCAAACACATACAAACATCTTCACTGTGTTCTATCATCAAACTATAACCCCCACGATCGGCCGATCCTGCTAGCTACACTACTGTCTGAGAATATCTCTTTCAGCATAATTCAGATAATCCATTATGGAAACATAGGTATACCTGTGTAACACCTCATACTGTCGCGCCAGTAGCCATAATATTACAATTTGGACCTGGGTTACGCAGTTGGACTGGTTGCTCCAATTGAGGTCAATATAATACCTGTTGTGTCTGGATATAGACTCCCGCAGCATCTGTTCTCTTTATCACTTGCTCTAATTCTGTTTGGACGGGGCGACAATCATGTTGATTGCATCTCGTGCGTCATTCAGCACTGCTAGTTTCCGAGCTGGCCACCGTGTGTAACGGTACGGCGTAGATGTCTGGCAGGAGAGGAAGTTTACGAGTGTGTCAAAAGGAGAACATTCGATAGGTGAATTAGTGCTATCACGAGCTCCCTTGGCACATGATAGTCTATACATTATGAAGAAAATATTATGAAGAGAAACTATATTTAAAAAGTCGTTAGCAGCAATAAACATGATCTTGAGAGACTAGTAAAATTTGAAAATTAGTGCAGGGAAGAATATTAGAAGTAACTCTTAAATGTATGTTTTTATTTTGAATTAAAACATATTTTTGCATTCCCTGGAAGATTTGTTAGCAAGGAACAAGAGACATTAATGTCGATTTTATAGACAAAGAGATTGTTTGCATGTATGCATATATGCAATAGTGGACACGTTACAGTAAATAATGAATGGCATCGACTTTTCGCTATTACTAGTGAGGGTTCACGTTCACTCGGACAAATAGTAAAGCACCGAGCTCGATAGTTGCAGTCGCTTAAGTGCGGCCAGTATCCAGTATTCGGGAGATAGTAGGTTCGAACCCCACTGTCGACAGCCCTGAAAATGGTTTTCCGTGGTTTCCCATTTTCACACGAGGCAAATGCTGGGGCTGTACCTTAATTAAGGCAACGGCCGCTTCCTTCCAACTCCTAGCCCTTCCCTGTCCCATCGTCGCCGTAAGACCTATCTGTGTCGGTGCGACGTAAAGCAACTAGCAAAAAATAGTAAAAGTTGGATGTTTTTAATGTAATTAACATTTCCTAACGAACGTTCACCGTCACTAACACGCCTCAGTTTAGGGTGAATACTGACATGTAGTCTTTACTTGCTCGACCTTCAAAAGCACGACAGTGTGTCCAAAAACACCTCTTCTTGTGCGAATTTCGCTAATACCATCTTCCCGTAATATCTTATCGCTCCAAATCCTCCATATGACAAAACTGAATTATTAAATCTTATAAAGTTATTTGAACACGGTAAAAAGTTATTATATAAAAAAAATTCATGTAATTCTACGTGATTTCACTATTGGCCTCTAGTAAGTGGCAAATAATAATAACATTTGAAAATTTGTGAGAATAAAAGAATTCAAAGTTACCAATTTTCTAAAAATTTGCTTCTGATTATGGCCAGTTATAATGTAATATTTAGGCCTATTCCAAAAAGGTATAATTATTAAATAGGTAAGTTATTGTAAGGAAACAGAAAGTAATGGTCACAGTGAAGGATACTGAGAAACAGACGATTATCGCAGAATGTGGAACTAAAAGGACACTGCTGGAATTTTGTAAAATCATACACAATATAGCAATAAGGAGAGAAGGGCTTCCTAACAGAGAATTAGAGGAATGGTGTGGTGGGTAATAGGAATATATTAAAATAAAGGTCAGAGAGAGAGAACGAAAATCAGTGTCTACTCTGTGGAGGAGAAATGGAAGAAGCGTATCCATTAAGAGTGCGTAAGACAACCAAAGCACTGGGAGTAAATTACCTGCGAAGTGAATATATAACAAAATAGAAAGTGAGAGAGAGAATTATATACAATAGCTAAAATATCAAATAAAGAGTGGTATACACAGGGAAGAAAAGCTTTTTTGTTGTATTTTAAAATGTATGTGGGAAAAGGAAATTAAAAACATCAAAACAAATACCAACGAGAGTAATGGAGAGTACAGGCCATGAAGGCCCCTGGAGGGGTGAAAGGTAAAGGCTTCCACTATTCGTAACCTCGGCACTTGGTGGAGTAGTGGTCAGCTATACGCCCGGCCGCCTTTGCCCCCAGGAATTAACCTGGTACTCATTTATGGTGTAGGCTGAGTGAACCTCAAGGCCATGTGCACCTCCGGATGTAGAAATCTCATTTCTTAAATTTTACGACTTCCTGACGGGGAATCGAACCCACGTCCTTTCGGGTGAACCGAGCACGCCTTTACCGCCTCGGCCAGGCAGCCTTAAAGATAGATAAGAGGCTTGCCTATCCTAGAATAATGAATATAATTACTAGTAGGTAAAAATAATGTCAAATGTAGTGATATATAAATTGTTGTATGGTCGTGTCTTTATCTTCTTCTTCTTCTTCTTCTTCTTCTTAATCTGTTTACCCTCCAGGGTCGGTTTTCTCCTCGGACTCAGCGAGGGATCCCACCTGTACCGCCTCAAGGGCAGTGTCCTGGAGCTTCAGGCTTTGGGTCGGGGATACAACTGGGGAGAATGACCAGTATCTCGCCAAGGCGGCCTCAGCTGCTTTGCTGAACAGGGGCCTTGTGGAGGGATGGGGAGATTGGATGGTATAGACAAGGAAGAAGGAAGGAAGCGGCCGTGGCCTTACGTTAGGGACCATCCTGGCATTTGCCTGGAGGAGAAGTGGAAAACCACGGAAAACCACTTTGAGGATGGTTGAGGTGAGAATCGAACCCACCTCTACTGAGTTGACCTCCCGAGGCTGAGTGGACCGCGTTACAGCCTTCGTACCACTTTTCAAATTTCATGGCAGAGCCGGGAATCGAACCCGGACCTCCGGGGGGTAGCAGCTAATCACGCTAACACCTACACCACAGAGGCGGACCGTGTCTTTATCTTCTATTCATAATTCAGCCGTTAAGTAAGGCAAGTTGTTAGTGGTAGGATACTCCAAAAGACTTTTGACACGAAAGTAAGCATTCAATAATCTAAGGAAAAGGATATTCTCTCGATTATCCGGGCTAAAGACCGGGGTGAATGGCACGGATAATCGGAAAACACGGATAATCCCAAAACATGTGTTTATTGCAAGAAAAATGCCTTCTATAATATTTTTAAATACAGTGCCATATAAAAAAGGTTATACAACATTTATAGAGATAACTCACACATATTATTGTACTCTGAAAAAGTCAGTAACTTAATGGTTTCCTTCTTTTGAAAGACGTACCTCGAGACGTATTCTGCGTGCGACAATAATGCCACTATTTTCAAATCCCCCTTTGTCCCATATAATCTAACAGGGTATCTATACACTGTAGAGCAACAGAGTGAGACTTTCATCACTTTCTTTTTCTTCAACTTCAATTAAACTGACAAATTCAAATGTATTCAATTTCAATTACAATATTTTAATAAGGCGAAAACGTGCACGGTTAATCCGCAAACCGGATAATCCGCGCCCAGATAATCGGGAGTATACTGTTCAAGTTGTCCTAGACAATATAGCATTGTTAACGTCTGGGGCAAAATAAATTATACTTTCAGTAGTATAGTAATAGTCAAATAATTATAAGAGAAAAATGTAGGCATGTATCAAACTTTAAAGAATTGCAATAAAAGAGAGCTCTTTCCCTAGTTTCATGTGATTCGGAACTAGAGGATAGGAGTACTCTATTATATTCTATTCTATTATACACAGCCTGTGACAATAACGTTCTGTGAATGAAGTTAGAACGGTCGATCCGGCAACACTGGCGACAGACAACGCTGCACCTGCGTAGCAGCAGGTTTTGACCACCTGCTCCCAACGTTGTTCAGTTGAGCATCGTGTGTGTGCCGTGTAAGACCTGTTTGACACAGTGCGTGTTTAGTGCGTTGGTTCTGAACTGCGAACAGAGCATGAACCACCAAAAGATCAATGCACAGTTTTGTTTTAAGCTTGGCAAGACACCGAAAGTAAGGCATGAGATGCTGGTACGTGCTTATGAAGATCAAACACTGTCCTTGAAGTGTGTGTACGAGTGGTTCGCCCGTTTTAGAGGAGCCCGGGAAAGTGTTTCTGACAACCCCCGTAGCGGAAGACCGGCGACCGTCGTCAGTGACGGAAACATTGAGAAGGTGAGGACATTAATCACGAACGATCGGCGATTAACTGTGCGCATGATAGCTGATGAACTGCATATTAACCGTGAATCCGTGCGACAAATCGTTACTCACAAGTTAGGGAACAGGAAAGCGTGTTATCGCCTTGTGCCACATCACTTGAGTGACGATCAGAAGCAGGAACGTTTAGAGACTTCACAGGATTTTGTCGAAATGGCGGATGCGACACAAAATTTCTTGAACTGTAATGTCATTGAGGATGAAACCTGGTGTCTCAGGTACGACCCTCAAACGAGACGGCAAAGCATGGAATGGCATTCTCCGGGATCCCCTCGTCGGATAAAAGTCACGTATCCGAACGATGCTCATCCCTTTCTTCGATAGTCAAGGCATAATCCACAAGGAATTTCTACCTGAGGGAACGACGTTGAATGCTGCTCAATACATCGAAATTTTGACCCGTTTCATGAAACGTCTACGCAGGGTACGGCCCCAGTAGGCCTACGCACAACAAGGTTCATGGATTTTTTGTTGATGACAACGCTTGCCCACACACAGCCAATATAGTCAAACAGTTCATGGCAAAAAAGGGAGTGGTGAAACTTGAACATCCCCCATACTCGCCAGATGTCAATCCTCCAGACTTCTTCCTATTCCCACGACTCAAACTCGCTTTGAAAAGAAAGAGATTTGACGATATGCCTGACATCCAAGGAAACGTGAGGAGGCTTTTGAACACCATCCCAAAGGAAGCCTTCTTGCAAAGTTTCCAGGACATGTATCGTCGATCTCAGCAGTGTATAGTTATGGGAGGGGACTATTTCGAAGAACAGTAAGGTCACTGTCGTGCATTGTTCATCTATGTTGATAGTACAGGACTATTCACCGAACTTTATTGTTACAGGTTTTACTTAGGCCTATTGCATTTTTTGAGAACTTGAAGAACAGGAGTAAAACTGATAAAGTAACGCTTGAAAGTGAAAGAACAGTAACGTTTTCCCCCTAAAAACAGGATGCAACAGTGAGGCATGACTTAACTATCAGGAATTACTGACAAGTAGAAGAAGAAAATATGTTATATGGACGTGGGTCCACAAACGCTTTATTTTCACGTTACAACTCATTTTCTGCAGCTCTGTATAGTACGTAAATTATGAGAAATTCACAGGAGCAGAACGCACCAGCATAGCTCATGAAACTCTTTCGTACATGGGATGTTCAGAATGGCCTCCGTTAGCAATGATATATGTATCAGCACGCCGTCGCATTGAATCACAGCATCCGGGAGAAATTAGGGGTGAGTACTTTTAAAGTACATTATAATTTATCATGCACTCAGTCTAGCTTGCTCTTGTATTGCCTAGTCGACGAGAAGTGAGGCCTCAGCTCATTCATTGGATGACCCTGTACAATAATATTACACTGACTGACTACCGTTGTTAGTTGAGGTGTGCTGCCACTCATCTCCGCTAGATGGCATTTCTGTTGAAGATGATACCAGTTGGCCGGCCGCCATCGTACTTTCTACTTATAGTTGTCCCGCATGCACTATTGATGAATGGGATGACTAATAACTGATTTTCACAGATGTGTTATTGTCTGCAGGTTATTTACGTCAGAATACGAAGAGATAACAACCGGACGGCCACTCATTGCCCGTCAAATGCGCCCTCCTTGCGTTAGTAAGCCTCGTTTTCGAATGCTTAGATGTTAGGCTGGTATTTGGTAGAGTAGCACTGCAGATGCTGTCAACATATTGACAATAGCTGGAGTGTTCAGGAATGACAAATGCACAGACATAATTTAATCTTAAAGAACGCCAGTGTGCTTGTAGCCTTCGTGGCGTGCAGTTGCTTGTGTGTTCGCTCTGTGTGACTCACGCTCACTTATCGTACGTAAGTACGGACTTAGTTGTGTGGACATTTATCCGTGCCTTTCAGTGACTTCGTCTACTGGTGTGTAGCCTCATGAAATAACTAGCAGTTTAATTAGCAGTTAGTGCTATGGAAGGAGGCCCATATGGGGAGGGCGGTCCTCCCCCCATATCACAGTCAAATGTGCTCATACCGAGCAGTATACAGCAGGTGTCTCGTAGTGTCGGGAGTGCTTTGGCGGTTCTAAATCTACCACCTACCTACGACTGTAATGTGGAGGCAAGTTTTCCATCTGTGGCAGCGGCAAATAAGCGTGCATTAGAAGAACCTTCAGGTAACATCGATAAGAAGCAAGCAGTAACACCAGAAAATGCTACAGGTAATGTTTCACAACAGATATCTTCTCCCAGTGATTCAGGGTCTAGCTCAGCTTCTAGTCAAGGTGATAGTGTTTCTGATATGAATGTGGAACCAGCTGTGCTTCCTCCTCAAAATAGCGGGGCACAGCCTCGGCTCAGTGCATATGAATATAACAAGGCTAACCGGTATCACATTGACTCTTCAGGGCCTTACTACATCTATGTGGAAGGGAAAGAAGGAAACATAGGTAAACTACATCCGATGGCGTTTGGTAAAATAATTTATCGGGAGTGTCCATCTCAACGTCGAAATATCAAAGATATTTATTCCATCGGGAAAAATCGTCTTAAAATGGAATTTCATTCAGCAGAGGCAGCAAACTGGTTCGTTAGTTCTACTTTCTTTTCCAAACATCAATTAGAAGGTTACATTCCGTCTCATGTCATAACTCGACAGGGTGTCATTCGTGACGTACATACAGAAATGGAGGAAGACGAACTATTACAAGTGATAGATTCTTCTGTTAAAATCAGACGAGTTCGTCGTATGTTCAGGCGCACAATGAAGGACAATGTTTCAACTGCTGTTCCAATACGGACTTGTGTGGTTACTTTTGACTCTCAGACGCTGCCAGACAGTGTATCAATATATGGGGCACGTTGTGAGGTTTCTCCATATGTGGCTCCAGTACGTATTTGCTATAATTGCTTGCGCTTCGGCCACATAAGTAAACACTGTCGTTCACAGGGCAGATGCAGTAACTGTGGTGTGTCGCATACTCCAAACCCCTGCTCATTGCCTCAGCCTCAATGCGTACACTGTCAAGGTCAACACAGTGCCCTCAGTAAAGAGTGCCCGGAGTATAACAAACGATTAGAGATAAACGAGGTTTCGGCCAAATATAACATGCCATTCAAGGAAGCTAAGGAAGCTGTTATGAAAAAGTCATATGCTGACGTCGTTCAGCCATTACCTCTCACACATGAGCAAGCTTTTCCGCCATTACCAAGACACCAAAATCACAAAATTACCGTGTTCCAACCTAGGCGAACTCCTCCGACGTTACCCAGACCATCTATCCCCCACCCACCAGTATTTTACCATCCCCATGAAGTCAGTGGGGGTCCAGTGGGCCCCAACCCTTATCCACCTCAGCCGCACTTAATAGCACCCCGCAGTGCAAGTCCCTTGCCTGGCAGCTCTTCTCAACCACCACTTACTTCATCAGAATCCCTTATTACTGGTATCCTTAACCTAGTTACAGAGCTTCTACACGGAATTCTCCTATCCAATCGTGGTATCCCTTCGGCATCGGAACTTCGCGAAATGATAACACAGAACATTCATGGAAGCTTTTAAAATATTACAGTGGAATAGCCAATCAGCGCTGGCTCATAAACACAGTCTTCAAAAAGAATTACATGATCGGCACATCAACTTGGCAGCTTTATCCGAGACTTGGTTTCGCGCTGGTATACCAGTTCGGTTTCCTGGATATAGTGTTCTGCGTTCAGACAGAGATGATGGATATGGAGGAAGTGGTCTGTTAATAGGCAACAATATTCGTCACAGAGCAATACCCCTTACATTTCCCGGAGCTCTCTCATTCCAAGTGGTAGCGGCTCGTATCTTCCTCCCTACGGTGGCATTTACATTAATATCTATCTATTGCCCATCACGTATTGTAATTCAACCAGGCGAATGGGACGGTTTAATGAACCAACTGGAGCCTCCATACATTATATGTGGAGATCTGAACGCCCATAGTGTAGCTTGGGGATGTGCTTATACGGACCGTGCTGGAATAGCCCTGCAAAATATGATGGATGACTACAACCTGGTCATACTCAACGACGGTAGTCCTACCCTAATATCTCGGCCTGGACATCGACCTTCGGCAGTAGATGTAACTATTTGTTCTCCAGCCATCGCTGCCAACCTAACCTGGGAAGCACGACGATACTCCCTGGGATCTGATCATCTTCCTATCGAAATTAATTTACAAAATAGCTACGCCTTACCTACAACCTTCTACCCAACCACAAAATGGAACACCAAACGAGCGAATTGGATTGCCTTCAGCGAGAACATAGACTCCGAACTTCGTACTGCAACTCTCCCTAAAGATCCACTTCCAAGGTACGCCAGTTTAATACACATCATAAATGCGGCAGCTTCGGTTAGTATCCCAGTGAAACAGCCTACTTGTTTTCCAAAACATCCCCCTACGCCGTGGTGGGACACAGAATGTTCCCGAATGATTGCAAGAAGGAAACTTGCTTTTAAACAATATCGACGCCTTTCTTCCTGGGAGAATTATTCTAATTATCAACGTATCAACGCACAGGTCAAAAGATTTTTAAAACAGAAAAAGCGATCCAGTTGGCGAAGAAATTAGCAGAGAAACCCCACTTACTACAATCTGGAATAAAGTAAGATCCTTGAAAGGGGTGGGGAGTAGCTCCCCACGTTCTTCGTTTCCGTCTGATTGCGTCGAGACTTTTCATAGTCACATTGCTCCACCGACTGTACCGCAGTTGCCCGGTTGGCGCTTTTCACCGAACTGGGATCGCACTCATTTTCTCTTACGGCCATTTACTTATACGGAACTCCAACAGGCGTTAAAATGTAACAATAACACTGCCCCTGGTAAGGACTACATCCAGTATTCGATGTTATCCCATCTCCCTCGCACAGCCCATGTTCTATTACTAGACATTTTTAACAACATTTGGACACGGGAAGAATTACCTTTGGACTGGATTACTCAAATTGTCATCCCTATTCTGAAGCCTGGAAAGGACCCTAGTGACCCTTCTTCTTACAGAGCAATAGCTCTTTCCTCGTGTGTGGTAAAGACTCTGGAAAGGATGGTGAAAACACGACTTGAGTGGTGGTTAGAACACCAGCAGCTGCTTCCTCAGTCGCAGTATGGATTCCGCCGTGGGAGAGGAACATTGGACCCTCTCAGTATCTTCACTTCTGCAATAGAACATGCTTTTGCGATTAATGGATATCTTACGGCTCTTTCACTGGATATCAGCTCAGCTTATGATAACGTCAGTATTCCGGTTCTCTTCAGTACGCTTGAAGCATTCCATATCCCTCCAGCTTTTATATATGGTCTTCAGACATTGCTACACGAACGATATATCTACGTACGAGATGGACACAGTCGTTTACATGGCCCTCGTCGCGTGTGTAAAGGTCTCCCGCAGGGTGCTGTGCTCAGCCCGCTTTTGTATACAATTTATACTGCTGATCTAGAGCATCTGTTCAGCCCCTCGATTCACGTTTTACAATATGCGGATGATGTCTGTATTTACACTACTTCCTCTAGCTTCGAGGTTACATCTCTCCGTTTACATTACGTGGCCTGCGAACTGGCAAAATGGTTGCATAATAATGGACTTGAATTGTCTCCATCGAAATCTACTGTGGTGACTTTTACCCGGAAGAGGACTTTACCTCAGCTTGGTGATATCCATTTAGGACCATTCACATTTCCAGTGAAATCATCATTACGCCTCTTGGGTATGCACTTTGATAGTCGACTAAATTGGAGTTGCCATATTGCTCACCTTCTTCCAAAAATTGAACGAGCGATTAATATTCTCCGCTTTGTGACCCGTACCTGGTGGGGAGCAGATCCTGTAATACTTTTGACTTTGTATCGTTCTATGATACGCTCCATGATTGATTATGGGTGTTTTTTGTATGGGAATGCTCCTGCATACGTCACGAAGAAACTCGACACCATACAATTTCGGGCGATCCGCATCTGTTTGGGTGTTATGAGATCCACACCAACAAATGCTCTCTTAATAGAAGCTGGAGAATTATCTTTGCAAATGCGCCGAGAAATGCTAGGCAAGAAATTTCTTTTACAACGTTCTGCTATTTCACAGCATCCCATTCTTATTGCACTTCAACGATTGACCGTTATCGCGGAGAGACATGGTCGACGCTCACGATACAAGCCACAGCTTCTGTTATGCTGCTACAACGAACTGAACATGATTTTCGCACTAACTCTCAAAACACGAACCATGCCCGGATTTGAAGCCAGCTTTCAGTGTTCTTCATATCGACTGCCGATATACTATCTACCTAGATATCTCACCACAGAACCTCGTACACAGAACTGCATTCCGGCTCTGATTCGCTCCATGTGGCCCAATAGTACTTATATCTTTACGGATGGTTCCAAATTCGCCGACTCGGTAGGATATGCATATTACTGCCAACAAACGGGAGAATGTGGTAGCTTCAAACTGCCGCCCGAAACCTCTATATATACAGCGGAAATTTTAGCTATATGTGCTGCACTTCGTTTTTGTCAAAACAAGCGATTTGATTCTGCTCTCATCATTACGGACTCCCAAAGTGTTCTGCAGAAATTACAAAATCTCAAGTGGAATCTCCAAACGCATGGTTACTTGTATGACATCGCGGAGCGAGCTGTTAACATCTACTCGTCTGGTTGCTCCATAGCATTTCTTTGGGTCAAAGGACATAGTGGAATTTTCGGCAATGAAAAGGCTGATGTACTAGCCAAACGTGGTGCATCGGAAGGGCTATTTACAGCGCTGCAACTTCCATGGATGGATTTTATTCCCACTATTCGACAACAAATTCGTCACAAATGGTCTACGGAATGGGAAACATCTCAACTGCATAAAGGTAGAGCCTATGCTCTCGTACAACCCAACATTCCTCCTAAGCCATGGTATTATAAGTTTCATCGGTCACGAGGTCTAACGGTATCCGTCATCCGAATGCGGCTCAATCATGGATCCTTCCCTTCACATCTCTATCACATAGGAGTTTTGGCTTCACCACGCTGTCGATGTCAGTATGCGGAGGATGGCGATCTCAACCACATTTTGTTTAAGTGTGGCCTTTATGAAGCTTCTCGCAGCCGCTTTTTATCTGAACTATCTGCTCTACAAGTGCCGTTCCCGACCAGCGCTGCATTGGTGTTGCACGGTGAAAACAATTCAGTTCTCAATGCTGTGATGAACTTTTTGAGAACCGCGGAAATAAGAATTTGACTTTGTGCTTTCCGCATTGTTGCCAGAGTTGGGTAGTATTTTGTGTTGTGTTTTGTTTTGTGTTTTGTTTGTTCTTCCCCTCTTCTTCCGGAAGAGAGATTAAGTGTCGTGTTCTCTACTTGAAGACTGTGACAATCTGATTTTCATTCTTGTATGTCCTTTACACTGACAATTTATTTTTTATATGTGTGCAGTGAGTGTTCCTTGTACATAGAGGATGGCCAAATGTTGTACCAACAAAGGTCATTTAAATAAATTTAAAAAAAATAATAAAAAAAAATCTTAAAGAATATGTTCAGAATGCAGTCAAAGCTCGCAGAAGGCTTGCGTAGAATTTGCCAACTAGCCGCCTGCCTTCTAGACATGTATTTCGCAGAACATTGTTGTAATTAAAGTCTTTTTTTAAATTTATTCCAGTCAGAAACAAACAAGAGATATGTTTATACAAATTACAATCATAAACTAAGTCACACCACGGTAGATCAGAGTTAATGGATCGTTCGAGACACATGCCATATAAAAACAACTTTGTGATAGAGTGGAATATCTGTACGCATATAAATTAGTGACCGAGCTCGATAGCTGCAGTCGCTTAAATGCGGCCAGTATCCAGTATTCGGAGATATAGTAGGTTCGAACCCCACTGTCGGCAGCCCTGAAAATGGTTTTCCGTGGTTTCCCATTTTCACACCAGGCAAATGCTGGGGCTGTACCTTAATTAAGGCCACGGCCGCTTCCTTCCATTTCCTAGCCCTTCCCTGTCCCATCGTCGCCATAAGACCTATCTGTGTCGGTGCGACGTAAAGCAACTAGCAAAAAGATAAATAAAAAAATAAATTAGTGAGTAATTAAACTTTGGCGTACCGGGCGAGTTGGCCGTGCGGTTAGGGGCATGCAGCTGTGACCTTGCATCCGGAAGATAGTGGGTTCTCACACCACTGTCGGTAGCCCTGAAGATGGTTTTCCGTGGTTTCCCATTTCCACACCAGGCAAATGCTGGGGCTGTACCTTAATTAAGGCCACGGCCGCTTCCTTTCCCATCCCATCGTCACCATAAGACCTATCTGTGTCGGTGTAACGTAAAACAAATTGTGAAAAAAACACTTTGGGCGTCTTTACAAATTCGTTCTGTTACAGAACGTGTGTACTAAAATTACTGCTATTTATTTCACATCCGAAATAAAGCACGTTGTAGTGCTCCTACGTAAAACAGTGATTAGGCAACTTATTCATCATTAGTGCATGCTGGATACTTATAAGTAGGGTTCGGATGTTTAAGACATAAAAATTGCCCAAATAAGCAAGCAAATATGACCTAAAAAGTGATGAAATATGACCGCAAAAGTGAAGAAATATGACGCAAGAATGACAAAATATGACCCGAAAATTATTAATCCAAATATAGACATGTGGTTTTTTTTTTTCTGCTAGTTGCTTTACGTCGCACTGACACAGATAAGTCTTATGGCGACGATGGGACAGGAAAGGGCTAGGAGTGGGAAGGAAGCGGCCGTGGCCTTAATTAAGATACAGCCCCAGCATTTGCCTGGTGTGAAAATGGCAAACCACGGAAAACCATTTTCAGGGCTGCCGACAGTGGGGTTCGAACCTACTATCTCCCGAATACTGGATACTGCCCGCTCTTAAGCGACTGCAGCTATCGAGCTCGGTATAGACATTTTTTTAATAAATTATAAATCGTAAGGGCAATTCCTTTGATACATATTTGTTAACTAAATTCTTTCATATTAATTTTCTGAATATACATGTTTAGCACTTAGTCAGTCTATTACCCTTGATTCACGTACCGAACATTTGTGAATACATAGCTATAAAGTACCGGTACTAAGTTCGCTAAGATTAACAGGTAGGTAGGTAAGGGTTATTCTGCCCGAAGGCAGGTCCGAACCTCCGCAGAGGCGTTCCTGAGCCGGAGTTTACGTGCGGTAGGGTGGCCAGTTCCTTTCCCCTCATCCATTCCCTTATCCCCCACCAACAGCGCGTGGCAACCCATCCAACTCCTGACCACGCCCAATGTTGCTTAACTTCGGAGATCTCACCACGGGATCCGGTGTTTCAACACGGCTACGGCCGTTCGCTAAGATTAACAGATCACACAATATTTTAAAAATCGAAACATGTTTGCTCTTTGTAGTGGAGGTTTGAAATACGACAAAACTAGAATTCAATCTATTTTTTTATATATTTTGGAACGTTCAAGCCCAGATTTCATTGGTATTATTAAAAGTGTTAAAGTTTAAATTGAGCACCACGAAACGAATTAAGTAGATGTCATTCAATACATTATAGTAAGGCGACAAAGCCTATTGTGCAAACTGACATACCTTTTTCATTCTTCTCCGCAGGTGGAATTGAAGCGTGTGACAAGATTCATCTTCAAATCATCAGACGCGAAACACCTCCGATTATCACTTAACACATTCTTGTAAGAAGAGAAGCTCCTTTCTACCTCACAAGGTTATTGGTGCATATTTAAATCTTGAAAAAGGTACAGTGAAGTCTATGGCCTTCATTCTATACAAACGGTATTCCACTTGCATTAACTGCAGATGTGGTACCGAAAAGCAGTTTTGTGAACACTAGTTCGCATTCGATAAGTTGATAATTATGCACAACTACAGCTGTTGTCAGACTGCCAAATAGGACATAATATGACTTTCCTACGAAAATAGCTCAAAATATGACCTTAGGACGAAAAATAGTCAAAATATGCATTTATATGACAAATAAAAATCACTTAACTGTGACGATAATCACCTGATTTGCAAGAAAATCTAATCAGGCAAGACAATAGAGACAAAGAAAAAATATGATTTTTCGTAAACATCCGAGCCCTACTTATAAGCATAAAGTACGGTGCTAGAAGGGCACCTGATACAAAATCTAATACAAGGAAGGGTAGACAAAATAAAATTGGAAATAATTCTTAGTTGAAGGGTGAGCTCGTTCCTTATAGATCTTTCAGCGTAGGTACTGACGTTCAAGACAGGAGGAAGGCACGTACAGGTGTGGAGAAGACGACTGCGAGCTCTAATGTCTGCGTCCTCAACTCAACTGCATGCGACCAGAATTTAGTTAACAGGACTCGGCTGTGTCACAACACGCTTCTCGGCTTCCTGATAATATTTATACTAGAAAATACGACAGTAGTTGCGATTTTTGGTGATTACTGTGATTTGAGGGGATTACCAGTCCCTCTTAATATTAAGTACAAAATACAATGCCCCTTACTTTACGGCTGTTCTTTCTATTAACCCTTTTAGGGCCGTTTCCAAAAACACCGGAAACGGCCTAGAAAAAGACCATATTATTAAATGCGATGAGGAAAGACCAAGGCCTATTTTGAAATTCTCCATTATTCACACATTACACATATCATCATCATCATCATCATCTGTTTACCCTCCAGGTTCGGTTTTTCCCTCGCACTCAGCGAGGGATCCCACCTCTACCGCCTCAAGGGCAGTGTCCTGGAGCTTCAGACTCTTGGTCGTGGGATACAACTGGGGAGTATGACCAGTACCTCGCCCAGGCGGCCTCACCTGCTATGGTGAACGGGGGCCTTGTAGGGGGATGGGAAGATTGGAAGGGATAGGCAAGGATGAGGGAAGGAAGCGGCCGTGGCCTTAAGTTAGGGACCATCCCGGCATTCGCCTGGAGGTGAAGTGGGAAACCACGGAAAACCACTTCGAGGATGGCTGAGGTGGGAATCGAACCCACCTCTACTCAGTTGACCTCCCGAGGCTGAGTGGACCCCGTTCCAGCCCTCGTACCACTTTTCAAATTTTGTGGCAAAGCCGGGAATCGAACCCGGACCTCTGGGGGTGGCAGCTAATCACGCTAACCACTACACCACAGAGGCGGTTACACATATCATAAATAATATAAATGATAAACCTCCACAAAATTGAGAAAACAGTCATTTTTAAGCCCAGAAAAAGCTCCAGGTATACAAAAGGTTCCAAGAAAGGCCAAAGTTGAAAACAGGCAGGAAGTGGACTGATGAAAGAAAGGAGGCTCACAGAACGAGAATGCGTGAGTACTGGGGAAGAATTAAAGCTCATGGATGCAAACGGTTGAAATAACGTGGTCCACAGCAGGCCGAAACGAAGAAAGAAGAATAATAAGCAGCAGCTGAACAGATAAAGAGAGCAAAGCTGGAGAGATTCAGATCTTTGGCTACTATAAAAGTACTAGATATAAAAATGTCAAATTTCTTCTTCTTCTCCTCCTTCTTCTTTAACTGTTTAACCTCCAAGGTCGATTTTTCGGTCGGACTCAGCGAGGGATCCCAACTCTACTGCCTCAAGGGCAGTGTCCTGGAGCTGCAGACCCTGGGCCTGGGGATACAACTGGGGAGGATGACCAGTACCTCGTCCAGGTGGCCTCATCTGCTATGCTGAACAGGGCCTTGCGGGGAATGGGAAGATTGGAAGGGATAGACAAGGAAGAGGGAAGCAAGCGGTCGTGGCCTTAAGTTAGGTACCATCCCGACATTTGTCTGGAGAAGAAGTGGAAAACCACTCGCAGGATGGCTGAAGTGGGAGGGAATAGAACCCACCTCTACTCACTTGACCTCCCGAGGCTGAGTGGACCCCGTTCCAGCCCTCGTACCACTTTTCAAATTTCGTGGCAGAGCCGGGAATCGAATCCGGGACTCCGGGGGTGACAGCTAATCACACTAACCACTACACCACAGAGGTGGACGTCAAATTTCTTATTGGCCTATAATGTTGGGGAAACGCATTTAATTCAGTAGTTAAAGTAAAGTTAATTTAATAGAGCAGAAATTCCAGGAGTAGATTATGGAATTTAGCCATTATGTAGTCGACAATAAAATTGAGAAAATTAATAAATAAGTAAATAAATAAATAAATAAATAAATAAATAAATAAATAAATAAATAAATAAATAAATATAGAACTGCTATATTGTTCTTCAAACAGTGGAGTGAAAATGACGTACGACATTACATTTTGAGAGATGGATGTGTGGACCGTCAAGAACTTGTAAAAATCTTCTGCTCGAAGCCTCACATGTCCTAATGTTAATGCAGTACAATGGTAGTTTCTGGCCAGGGATAGAGCTAACCATTCTAACTCACTTATTGCTGACGGGCAGAGTGGCTCAAACGGCTGAGGCGCTGGTCTTCTGACCCGAACGTGGCAGGTTCAATCATGGCTCAGTCCAGTGGTATTTGAAGGAGCTCAAATACGTCAGAGTTGTGCCGATAGATTTAGTAGCACGTAAAAGAACTGTTACGGCACTAAATTCCGGCACCTCGGCGGCTCCTAAACCAGTAAAAGTAGTTAGTGGTACGTAAAACCAATATTTCTTTCTTTCTTTCTTTCTTTCTTTCTTTCTTTCTTTCTTTCTTTCTTTCTTTACCAACCAGGGTTGGTTTTTCCCTCTCAGCGAGACAGCCTACATTTACCGCCTCGATGGTAGTGTCCTGGAGCGTGAGAATTTGGGTCGGGGGATATAACTGGAAAGGATGACCAGTACCTCGCCAGACGGCCTCACCTGCTATGTTAAACAGAGGCTTTGTGGGAGGATGGGAAGATTGGAAGGGATAGACAAGGAGGAGGGAAGGAAACGCCGTGGCCTTAAGTTAGGTACCATCCCGGCATTTTCCTGGAGGAGAAGTGGGAAAGCACGGAAAACGACTTCCAGGATGGCTGAGGAGGGAATCGAATCCCCTCTATTCAGTTGACCTCCCGAGGCTGAGTGGACCCCGTTCCAACCCTTGTACCACTTTTTCAAATTTTGTGGCAGAGCCGGGAATCGATCCCTGGCCTCCGAGACGGGCAGCGAGTAACACTAATCACTACATCACAGACGCGGACATTATTATTATTATTATCATTATTATGATTCACTTAGTGCCGAGGTTAAGAATAGTGGAAGCATTTGCCTTGCACTCCTCCAAGGCACCTTCTTAACCTGTTCGAGGTGGCTTTATTTTGTCCACTGGAACTGTGTGTAAAGACATTTTTGGGTGGGCGAGCGCCGTAATATCGCCACTGCTTCGTGGAACGTCAAATCTTCGAGCAGTTTGTCCTTTAACCCTGAAAACTATTATATGAGGAAGGTAAGTCTTACAACAAATTATACCTTCACTTACAGCGGACTCCCTACCGGAGAGAAGACAGCAAATTGAAGCACTTTCGTGATTATTGCAGCTCCCGATAGCTGGCCCTCGGTACTCTAAATATTACCACTTAACGCGTGTCTAGTCTGAACAACAAACAGTTGTTCGTCAGGTGACAAGTTCTTCTTCATTTGAAATAAAGTTTAAAGACTCCGCGGAAAGTGAGAAAACAAACACGGGAGGGTTTATAAGATGTGTCAGCACACAGACCTTGTGTTACACTTGGTCCTGTTGAAAACCTGGTATCTAAACAGAGCAAGCCGCGAGCATTCACCCAGGAGAATAGGCTGCTCCTGTGTCAGCATAGGGAGGAGCATCCCTATAAAGGGAGAGGAATATGCATCTTCAGCGCTGGTAGATCCATTTAAACGAAGCAAATGTTAAGTTTTCCCTTCCCAATAGCTGGGTTCCAAAGGTTAACAGATAAAAAGCAAAGTAAAGCAGGCCATGCAGGCCCTTGGAGGGGTGGAAGGTAAAGGCTTCCACTATCCGTAACCTCGGCACTTCATGGGGTAGAGTGGTTAGCTCTACGCCCGGCCGCCTTTGCTCCCAGAAATTGCCGTGGTACTCATTTTTGGTATAGGCTGAGTGAACCTCAGGGCCATGTGCACCTCCGGAAGTCGAAATCTCGCTTCTCAAATGTTACGACTTCCTGACGGGGATTCGAACCCACGTCCTTCGGGCGAACCAAGCACGCCTTTACCACCTCAGCCAGGCAGCCCCAAGGTTAACAGATGCCCCGAAATATATTAAGTTCATGTTTCAAGCGCAGAGGCGGTCAGGTTATTCAGAGATGTAGGTTTGGGAAATTAGTTTATCATTAACGGCATGACACCTACAAATGGTCGCTGTTTGGGAAGAAGGTCATATCTCCCAATGCTCTTCCTATCCATTATTTGCCTTAAGACTTGTCAGGCTCCCAGCCATACATGAATTTGCAGTCTATCAGAACAATTTTCGTTGTGTTCATTTTCGTATGCGAAACGTGTAAAGAAAGTGAACCTTAAGTACATTATACTGTAGGAGTGCGTAAATAAGTCATGCAAACGAACATTCCTAGAGTGCAGTAAGGTAAGGTTCATTTTCCTTTACACGTAAGGATAGGAAAATGAACAAAACGAATATTGTTCTGACGGACTAAATATCTACATATGGCTGTTAGGAGTGACCAGTCTTCGGGAAAATAGTGGACCGGAAGAGCACTGGGTGATATTACCTTTTGCCAGAACGGCGACAAATTCTTGTTAACAACGCAGCAATCTTTGGTTTTTAATATTTTATCGTGGATATGTTTTTGGGCTGGCCGGCCCCGCGGTGTAGGTGTAGCATGCCTGCATCTTACCCGGAGAACCCAGGTTCGATTACCGGCCAGGCCAGGGATTTTTATCCGGATCTGAGGCCTGGTTCGAGGTCCAACCAGCCTACGTGATTACAACTGAGGAGGCATCTGACAGTGAGATGGCGGCCCCGATCTAGCGAGCCAAGAATAATGACCGACAGGTTTCGTCGTGCTGACCACACGACACCTCGTAATCTGCGGGCCTTCAGGTTGACCAGCAGTCGCTTGGTAAGCCATAGCCCCTCGAGGCTGTTGCGCCATGGGGAGGGGGATGTTTTGGAGTGAGGGCTATCTGGAATTCTTCTTCTACCGCTTTTCCCACACCTGTTGGGTCACGGATGCGAAACATGTCGCACATGTGAATATGGACCTGTCTTACGACTGGGTGCCCTTCCTGACGCCAACCCTATGTTGAGGGATGTAATCAGTATTGCGTGTTTCTGTGCTGGTTGGTTTTGCACAGCGTTGTCTGAATGTGAAGAGGAGAATGTTAGGACAAACACAACACCCAGTCCCCCATCAACAAGAATTAATCAGACGCGATTAAAATCCCCGATCTGGCCGGGAATCGAACCCGGGACCTTCTTAAGCTAAGGCCTGAACGCTGACCATTCAGCCAATAAGTCGTACGGGAGTACATATGTCTGGAATCAGCGCCAACAATTTAGCCACAGCATTGTAACCCTGGCAACAAGTGTTCGTCTATGTAGGCCTGTACTAGCCCAGCGCTTTCCTCCTGTAACTAAAGGCTTGAGAAAATCTCGTATCAAGTTTTTCTAGGAGCTTAAATCCAGAGGCCTTTGTTATTATATCCAGGGAATCGTGTTTCCTCTTTCCATTTTTGAATCCACTTTATTGTAACGTGTAAGTTCTTTTCTTCCAACTGATGGCTGTCTTCGTGATTCGAGTCGTCTGTTTCCAGTGGCGGTAGGGATAGCCCTATGTATTGGAAGACTGGGGTTATTGTTTATCTGCCTGTGCTCACGAACTAAGGCATCCTGTCGGTGAAGATCTGCAGAGCTGTGTGGCTTAGCGCAGGAAGCCAGTGTGTAAGGGTGTGGATCTAATGTCCCCCTGTGGGTGGGGGCGGTAGAATAACACCCACGGTATCCCCTGTCTGTCGTAAGAGGCGACTAAAAGGGGCCCCTGGGCCTCTGTACTTTGGCCACTACGGGGCCCTTAGCTGAGTCCTGGCATTGATTCCACTTGTGCCAGGCTCCTCAGTTTCATCTATCCTATCCGACCTATCCTGGTCAACTCTTGTTCTTTTCCGACCCCGACGGTATTACGTATGGAGGCCTAGGGAGTCTTTCATTTTCACGCCCTTCGTAGCCCTCGTCTTCGTATGGTCGATGTCTTTATTCTTCGAAGTGTCGGATCTCTTCCACTTTTTCCTCTCTGATTTGTGTTATATACAGGATGGTTGCCTAGTTGTACTTCCTCTCAAAACAATAATCACCACCACCACCGCTGTGGATCTATTGGTTCCTGAGATTAACTTCATAGTACTGTTCAACTGGACATCTATATTTCCTACGTACTGCACCCATAATCCGACTTTAAAAGGGCACAATGCGGACTGTTCAGCCCAAATAGGTGCACCGTATTCAGCAGAAGAAGAGATAGAATGATAGGACGCATCTCAAGACACCATTTCAACATCCCTTTGCTCTCCCTTGCCCTGGACTACACTTTCAAATAGATTGGCTTCTATCGTATAGACTATACCAGTCATGTCAAAGTTACGAGCTGACTGACAAATCTGCGTGCACGAGAAACAGCTGTTACGAGCGCTAGTCCAGGACGTTATCATATAGCGCTGTACACGCGTGCACACAAATGGTGTACCGATATAAACAAAGGCTGGCGTCCCCCAACCTCCTCGCTTAACGCATTGCTGCCGGTAGATAGCCGGCTGCAAGACTGTTGTGATTGAAATGGGCACAGAGGTGGATGTATAGCAATATACACATTGTCACTATCCGTTCACTCCCTTCCCCTCCGTTTTACTACTGGAGTGGCCTTCACCACTACCCCCTACAATCCCTCCCTTCCTTTTAAGTACTGCAGTGGGGCGGAGTTCATTGTTTATGTCGGGACACCATTTCTGTGCATGCGTGTACATTACACGTTCTTAACTACGGTACTCCACACAGTACATATACAGTGTGTCTCATATAAACTCAGATCGAGCGCACGGTGTTTGTACTCTGCGCTGTCCGGCTCCATGGCTAAATGGTTAGCGTGCTGGCCTTTGGTCACAGGGGTTTCGGGTTCGATTCCCAGCAGGGACGGGAATTTTAACCATCATTGGTTAATTTCGCTGGCATGGGGGCTCGGTGTATGTGTCGTTTTCATCATCATTTAATCCTCATCACGACGCGCACGTCGCCTACGGGAGTCAAATCAAAAGACCTGCATCTGACGAGCCGAACATGTCCTCGAACACTCAAGCCATACGCCATTTCATTTGTACTCTGCGCTACGGCAGCTGCCTCAGCCCTGCTTTAAGCGTATATACAATCTTATATGAAATCTTACCTTATAGAAGTGTCGTCCTTCCTGGGTTGTCAAGGCGTTATACCTGGTAACCACATTCTGGCTTACGCGAGTGAATTCTACCACTGTAATATTTCTGAATTCATTCGTAATGTTTTCATTCAATTCCTTCAATGTGTGAGGATTTTTTCGATACATTTTTTCTTTCATTTTACCCCAGAAGTAAAAAACCACACACTGTTAAATCTGGAAAACGAGGGGAAATTAGACCAGCACTGATCACTCTGTCTGCAACACTTCCGAGTTTGTAAGAAGGGAATCCTCAACTGTATTCGCAGAGGCTGAATCTTGTTGAAACCACCCACACGAACTTTTCTTCTTCCGTTAATTGATGGAAGAATGGCATCGAAATATCGTATTGGTACCTCTCTGCATTTATTGCCGGTTCGAAAAACAAAATGTCCCAATTATTCGTCTTCCACTAACAGCTCACCAAATACCAGTCTTCCTAACATAATGAGAGACTTCTTAGCGATCACATTTGAGTTTTGCTACTGATGTTCATGCAATTCCGAGCGTTCGAACACAAGTTCTCTCGTAAGGTTTGTCACGCCAGAAACCGGTAAATACCCCTCACTGATAAACGAGGCGTAGAAATAGGAAAGGTAGCAAGTAAAAAAAAAAATCAAAAAATAGTTTTTTCATGGAGAACGTTGTAAACGGGTCATGCCGAAGGAATAGACAATTTAGCCGGTCAACTGGTACAGTAGGTTAGTTTCTACGATTGGCGCAAGACTGAACCTGTGTTAAGTTCACAAAGTTTGGCATGGAGAAGACAGTAAGTCAGCTCGTGCCTGTGATGGCATTGGGTATAACTTTTGCGATTTGTTGTAAGTTAACTGTGTGTAAACCTTGTTTATAGCTATTATGGTTCGTCATAGTAATGCTTCAGTTGCCAGAATGCCTCCGAAACCTATTCCATTGAAAATAGTAAATCGTTATTGCCAGCACCTTGGCATGACGTTCATACTACATAGTTCTTTGTTTTAGATGTTGATTCGCATTGGGAATTTGTCCCGAATGAGTAAATTTATAATAACAATATAAATACCAATATATCATCTGATGGCCAAGCAGGCTCAATTTTTGGTAGTGAGACAAAGTCTCTCCTAGTACATTGACACTGCTGGTGGCTTCAAGTAGCCTACGCAGTGGCCTGCACGGTATGCATTAGCCATGCGTCTTGGTAGGTGTGCTAGGTACCAAATGATGAGCCCAAAAACACCTCTTCTTGTGCGAATTTTGCTAATATCTTATCGCTCTAAATCCTCTGTATGACAAAACTGAATTGTAAATGGTAGTAAATGATTTGGTCCTACGAACATGATCTTGAGAGACTAGTCAAATTTGAAAATTAATGCAGGGAAGAATATTAGAATATTAGAAGTAACTCTTAAATGTATGTTTTTATTTTGACTTAAAACATATTTTTGCATTCCCTGGAAGATTTATTAGCAAGGAACAAGATACATTAATGCCGCTTTTATAGACAAAGAGATTGTTTGCATGTATGCATATACGCAACAGTGGACATGTTACAGTGAATAATGAACGGCATCGACTTTTCGCTATTACTTATGACGGTTTAGGTTTCCTTGGATGTAAAAGTTGGATGTTTGTAACATAATTAACATTTCCTAGCGAAAGTTCAACTTCACCAACACGCCTCAGTTTAGGTTGAATACTGTCATGTAGTCTTTACTTGCTCGATCTTCAAAAGCACGACAGATTCCTGGAGAAAGATTTCAAGAGACAAGGCAATCATTAAACGAGTTAGAACCGTGGACGGATCACATTATTCTCAAAAGAGGACGGTGCTATCACACGATCAACAACATACGGACCTTACAACCACTTAACCATCAGCGAACCGATTTCTTGGATGAAAAATAGTTTCATCGTGAAATTACCGCCTGAAGCATAATTAGCATAAATGTGTGTGTTAAACTGATAAATGGATTACTCCTTGATTTTACATCATTTATTTTTAGTAACATCTGCTTCAGAATGTTGGGAAAAAAAAATTTAATATTGAAAACATGTCTTGGTGGGCAAAGTAGTGGCCCCCATTCTACGAGAAACGTAAAATTAAGCAGTTTACTCTATTGTACCAAAAGTTGAAATCTAATTGGCCCGGAAAGGCTTTAAATTGTGAGTTTAGGATAGCTCTATCAAAATAAGTCAACAAATTTCGAAAATTACTTTCAGCCTAAATGCAGTTCGGGAAAAACGTTCTTACTCCTCTCATTTAAGGCTATAGACTAGACTACACAGTAACATCGATGTTATTATACTCAGATTTTAACATACTAATATTCAGTTAATTGATTTTAGCCTTAAATTTGAATACGTTTTCCTTTAAGCTACTTAGTAGATATATTCTTTAGGCATTAAGTTGATATCGTTTTGTTATTATCCACTCTCTATTTATCCTACAATTTTCCATCAGTAGTAATCTTAGTTAATTGTATTATTGTCATTCCTTATCTGACTTACTTATCTCAATAACTGTTATTGATTACAATGATATTTTAAATTAATACTGTAAAAATATAAAAAATAAATTGTATGTGGTTAATTGTAAGAGAGGGCAAAGAGCCCTAACTTCGCCACTTAGCAAAGACACAAATAAATAAATAAATAAATAAATAAATAAATAAATAAATAAATAAATAAATAAATAAATAAATAAATAAATAAATAAATAAATAAATAAATCACTTGTTTCTTTATTCGTTTTCCTTTTTATTTAGATCCTAGCCAAATTAATTTATTTAATTATTTCTGTAATGTTTTCTTTGGTTCAATGTCCTTAGGATTGTATTTATTTCTTGAAAAATGTCTACACCGAATGTAGTTATGAGGGCTTAAGTGAAACCATGCGTTGACTCACATTAGCGCTCGTAGTGGTAGAAAAAAAAGCAAACTGCTAATCCAATCGACTGGGTAAAGATTATTAAGAAAAGGATTGTAACTTCTAGCAATAAACAAATAATATATTCTCCTACTTTATTACATTTTATTTACCTAAAATTCGTAGTTCATATCCCTAGGATGTTTTCAATATAGAGTTGCTTGCCTGAAGAGCTACAACTGTGGATTGTAAAATTCACTTTTTTATGACTTACTACCTTTCCTCAAATATTCTCGATCTTCCATCCACTTCATACTACTGTTCCTCGCTAGCCGTTACAAGGCGCATGCCCTAGCGTACACCATCTATCGCCAGCTGACCAACAGCGCTTTACGGACTATGTTAACACTCCATTATGTAAATATAAATTTTAATTACGAGAGAGTTCATACGACACTTCCTCAATTAGAAAGTATAGTTCAAGTGACTGATGAAAAATATTTTCATCTTTTTTGACGCGTCATGCCTCGTAATTACGAGTGTATTCTCAATGTAGTCTTGGTAATTGGAGCGGGCGATGTGCTAAGAATTGTTTTCTCATCAGCGGTGGAAGTTTACGGAGGTATAAAATTAGGGAATTCGAGAATAATAATAATAATAATATGATAAAATGTATTATCAAAGCCTCATTAAGTATTCTGCACCACTACATTATTATTCGTCTAGTCCACTTTGCGTAATAATCACCCTATAAAACTGTTGTAGTGAAGTGTGAGTTTTAATAGTGTGAACAATTGAATTGGCCGGAGCTGAAAAGCATTAACTCAAAATAGCACATTTTTTAAATATTCAGTATTCTGAAGTATTGAACCAAGGGCCTTCGAACGGTAAAAGAAAGAGTTAAGCCAATCTTATCTTTATGCTAGGAAACATTGCTATTTGTAGCACGACCAGGAGAGGAAATAATTAAGTCAATGAAATGAAATGGCGCATGGCTTTTAGTGTCGGGATGTATCTGAGGATTTCGGCTCGCCAGGTGCAGGTATTTTGATTTGACTTCGGTAGGCGACCTGCGCGTTGCGATGAGGATGAAATGATAATGAAGACGACACATACACCCAGCCCCCGTGTCAGGGGAATTAACCAATTAAGGTTAAAATTCCTGACCCTGCCGGGAATCGAAGACGGGGACCCTGTGACCAGAGGCCAGCACGTTTAACATTTAACAATGGAGACGGACATTAAGTCATTAACTTGCTGCCTTCCAGCATCGTATTCGTTACTTGGTTTTGGCCGTAGGAGCCATAAACTTTATAGATGCTTACAAGAAATGAAAACTTTTTATGCCAAGACAACGAGAACATTGTTGCATTAGCGTTTGATTTTATGCAACCAAATACGGCGAATGAAAGGGAGTCTTAATAACTTTCCATGCCATGAGTGGTGTTGTAAATTATAGTTGTACAGGATATACGTGTGTTATGTTACCAATACATTTTAGACAAAATATCATATATCATCATATTTATTAGGGATTGCTTTACGCCATATTAAACACCACAGAGCTGAAAGGCTTTCTCAAAATTCATTTTAAACATAGTTTATTAACTTAAAATTGACCTTCCACTGACAAAAATATGACCCGAGTAGCTGCTTCACAAAATAGAACACTAATATAGATCAATCAATCAGTTACTACTGATCTGCATTTAGGGCAGTCGCCCAGGTGGAGATTCCCTATCTCTTGCTTTCCTAGCCTTTTCTTAAATGATTGCAAAGAAATTGAATATTTATTGAACATCTCCATTGGTAAGTTATTCCAATCCCTAACTCCCCTTCCTACAAACGAATATTTGCCCCAGTTTGTCCCCTTCAATCACCACTTTATCTTCATATTGTGATCTTTCCTACTTTTAAAGACACCACTCAAACGTATTCGTCTACTGATGTCATTCCAAGCCATCTCTCCATTGACAGCTCGGAGCAAACCACTTAGTCGAGCAGCTCGTCTTCTTTCTCCTAAGTCTTCCCAGTCCAAACTTTGCAACAGTTTTGCAACGCTTCTCTTTTGTCTGAAATCACCGAGAACAAATCGAGCTGCTTTTATTTGGATCTTTTCCAGTTCTTGAGTCAAGTAATCCTGCTGAGGGTCCCATACACTGGAACCATAGTCTAGTTGGACTCTTACCAGAGACTTATATGCCCTCTCCTTTACATCCTTACTACAACCCCTAAATACCCTCATAACCATCTGCAGAGATCTGTACCCTTTATTTACATTCATATTTATGTGGTTACTCCAATGAAGATCTTTACTTATATTAACAACTAGGTACTTACAATGATCCCCAAAAGGAACCTTCACCCCATCAACTCATTAATTAAATCTGAGAGGACTTTCCCTATTTTTGAAACTCACAACCTGACTTTCAACCCCGTTTATCATCATACCATTGCCTACTGTCCACATCTTACAACATTATCGAGGTCATTTTGCAGCTGCTCACAATCTCGTAACTTATTTATTACTCTGTATAGAATAACAACATCCGCAAAAAGCCTTATCTCCGATTCCACTTCTTTACACATATCATTCATATATACAAGGTGTGCCAAAACTCGACGGCAAGTAGAAATGGATTCCTCGCATAGAGAGAAGAAAAAAAGTTTATGACAACGTGTGTCCGGAAACTTATACTTACAGATTTATTCAAACTTTTGTACATTTACACCGTAAGTCTGTAACGGCAGTTGAAACACTTTGAGCATGTATCAGAGGAAATGTTCAAAGTGACAACCTTCAGCTTGAATACATGCCTCCACTCGTCGTCGCATGGAGTTACGCACGCGACCAAAAATGCCTGGTGTAGTGCGTACTGCCTGACAGGTTGTCACAATGCGCTCACGTAAAGTTGCTTCATCAGGAATAGGAGTCGCATAAACGAGAGACTTAACGTGTCTCCACCGATAAAAGTCCGGGGGGGTTCAAGTCAGGAGAGCGTGGTGGGCAAGCAATCGGTCCTCCTCTACCTATCCAGCGCTCAGGAAAATAGGTATGCAGGTACCTGCGGGCAGGTAAACTGAAATGTGCTGGAGCATCATCATGCATGGAAAACATTTGTCGACAGGATGCAAGTGGCATGTCTTCCAAGCAATCAGGCAACGCAGTACGCAAGAAATTCGTGTAGTTCTGTCCAGTAAGCCAATTCGGAAAAACTGTAGGGTACCAACAAGGAAACGCCAACAATACCTGCCCAGATGTTAATGGCGAACCTCTATTGATGAGAAGATTGGATGTTTGCATGAGGATTTGTATCACTCCACACGTGTTGATTATGGAAATTCTGTATTCCATCTCTTGGGAATGTTGCTTCATCTGTGAACAACACAGAAGCTGCGAAGTTAGGCGTCATGTCGCCTTGTTGTAGGAACCACCGGTAGAACGTTACTCTTGCAGGATAATATGCAGGAGACAAAGCTTGTACACGCTGCAGATGATAAGGATACAACAGGTTTTCTCGTAGCATTCTCCAGATGTGTGAGAGCTAAGATATTTTAAGACACACATCAGATTCATTCACAACATGATCACTTATGTAACAATTGTAACCGGTGTCTCGATTTTTTTTTTTTGCAGCAAACAGGACATGTAAATTATTACTAACATTAATGTGTGTCACAAAGCTTGAATAAATCCGTAAGTATACGTTTTTTGCTGTCGAGTTTTGGTACACCCTGCATAAGAAAACATAAAGGTCCAATAATATTACATACATACATACATTATCATTATAGACTGTTATGCCTTTCAGCGTTCAGTCTGCAGGCCTCTGTGAATTTACTAAACGTCGCCACAATCCTCGATTTGCAACTAGTGTTGTGGCCTCATTTAGTTCTATACCTCTTATCTTTAAATCGTTAGAAACAGAGTCTAACCATCGTCGTCTTGGTCTACCTCTACTTCTCTTACCCTACATAACAGAGTCCATTGTTCTCCTAGGTAACCTATCCTACTCCATTCGCCTCACATGACCCCACCACCGAAGCCGGTTTATGCGTACAGTTTTATCCATTGAGTTCATTCCTAAATTAGCCTTTATCTCCTCATTCCGAGTACCCTCCTGTCATTGTTCCCACCTGTTTGTACCAGCAATCATGCTTACTACTTTCATGTCTGTTACTTCTAACTTATGAATAAGATATCCTGAGTCCACCCAGCTTTCGCTCCCGTAAAGCAAAGTCGGTCTGAAAACAGATCGATGTAAAGATAGTTTCGTCTGGGAGCTGACTTCCTTCTTACAGAATACTGTTGCCTTGACGAATTTCCCTCTTAATTATTACAGGGTCAGATAAAACTTCGCCTACTCTAATTCTCTGAGATCTATTTTCTAGAAATGTAGCCACCCATTCAGTCAATCTTTCGTTTAATCTAATTGCACTCATTTTTGCCAGTAGTCTCCCATGATCTACCCTATCAAATCTGAAAGATGTTTTCCCAAAGCTTAGTGTGTTTGTTAAGTTTTATTCGAGTAATTACATTTTCTCTCTCTCTCTCCCCTGAAAGGGAGCGGACGATTCTTTTTTTTTTTAAATTGTAATATTACGTCTACTAGCGTTTGTATAAAAATCAAGATCATTGTGGGGTCACAAAGTACGCCTGCTGATGTTTGTGTGTAATTCCATACTGTGAAAGGCGGTAAAGGCGTGCTCAGTTCGCCCGGAAGGACGTGGGTTCGAATCCCCGTCAGGAAGTCGTAAAATTTAAGAAACGAGATTCCGGAGGTGCATATGGCCCTGAGGTTCACTCAGCCTACACAAAAAATGAGTACCAGGTTAATTCCCGGGGGCAAAGGTGGCCGGGCGTAGAGCAAACCACTCTACCCCATCACGTGCCGCGGTTAACAATGGTGGAAGTCTTTACCTTCCACTCCTCCAAGGGCCTTTGTTTGTCTTTGTCTTTGAAATGCACATATATAAACAGAAAGGATATATAATTTTCGAAAGTAATATCATTGTTTTTTGTTCCCTAAAAATAATTCTGAAAGTGGCAATTAAACGTACTGAATTTTGTACGAGTAATTCAAGAGGCAATGAACACGAGGTGGTTTCCCTGGAGTACACTTTTGCTGTCGGCTGTCGCGAGGAGTGAAATATTGGCCACGGGTCTTACCTCTCCAGCCCGCCAAATTCACTCGTTCTGAAAGCTCGCCATTATTCTTCGGCTGACCACTGCTGTTTTCCACTCCAGCGGAGTGGTCAGTGGCAATGAACATCTTCCGCACCATCAAGCGATCTTGGGATACAATGATTGCAAGGAACACGTGTTCAAACATCTGCTACGAAGTTCAACAAAACCCCTAGCTACCACATATAGCCCCCAAAACATCTACTTTATTCAGACACATCTGCGGAAGCCTTTGACAAGTCAATGTCGTGGTCGGATGGTATGGCGATTGAGGTTTAATATCTGTATCACCTGTTTCTCCTCCTGGTTCATGTTGTTGTTCGAGATGGTGATGATGATGGTGACGACAGTAATAGTTTTCGGGGCCTAATGTCTGTTTACGTTGCCACTTAATAAGTCTAGAGAAAAACGGACCGAGCAGGCAGCTAGATGGTGTCAAATTAAAACGTGTACATGGGAGCTGAGGTCATGTACCGTACCCAGGGGTAAATACCCTCTAGGACGATGCCTCCATTCCTGTATGAACATCCGACTAACTCAGGGTTGGGCAGAGTGTGGGTAGGTTGTCGATTGGGTCAGGATAAAAGTGGAAGTTCTACACTAAAATAGCAATCAATGACAGGAAATGGAGGTATAACACGAATGAGAAACAATCATAGGGGGTAAGATGGATTTATTAATAAATATCCCCGATCAAATCATACGAAAATAATTTAAATAAAAAAATAATAACTTGTAAAAAAATGAACTCAAAGTAATAAAATAAATCGAACTCAGAAACGTTAAATGAGTGATAATACAAATTTGACATTAAAAGAAAAACAAGTTCAATAAAGAACAATTATATAAATCAAGACTGAGTATCTTCTCATAGTCCAATGTTTATGTTTTATGGCAACAAGTGTACGCAAACACTGCCATTGGTATTTCGGTATGGAGTTTCACACTATCGCATCCCAACGATACGGTTTCAAAATTAAGTTACTCCCGAGAGTCAACTATTTCCGTAAAATCAAAGTTACATTAAAAGAAAATTTACGACGGAAAGAAAAATAATTAAGACGCACCGGACGCTATGTAAGGTATGCAAAATACTAGGGGCAAATCCTACACTATATTTACAATAATTCAACTCATCAAACTAAACATATATATACATCGGATATCGAGTAAAGTCTTAAATGCTACACTGCTTCTAATGTGAATCCCGGTTCACTACAAAAGATCTAGACAGAACTAGATGAACCAACAATACATCAGCACTCGGGCTGTTCCCTTTAACAACAACGAGACAAGGTATGCAATCACAAAATAATAAGGTAAAACCATCCTGTAAGAGAAAAACATATAAATAATCCTTGATGTCATGAAGAAAGCAATGGGCAACATTGCCTCCTTCTGCTGCGTTTGAGCGCTCAACAGCGCGGTCATCCGTCATGTACTTCCGGGTAGATTACGAGCTGTAAAGAAATATAGAACTCCACTACGCTAAAGATTGGATTTTGTCTCCCGTGGCCGCCGCAAGGAAATACTGTCTCTTTCACACATGCCGATAACCTAGGCCAGGAGTCAGCTTGCCATGAGATAACGCCCATCATCAACTACACGGAAACTCCCGTATATTAATTGCTTCTTAGCATGCTTGGGCCATTTAACAACATCAGACTCAATAGTCTGGAATTAACACTGTCCATTCTGATCACAATATACTCAGAAGACACTAAGCAGGTACACACATCTGCACAATTTCTCTCTATCTTGTCAGGCATAGAATCAGCCTGCACCAATACATTATAATTAAGCATGCAATTTATCTCATCATTCCTCATGAATCCCACTGGCCTTTCCACATAACGAGACGCTGTTCGAGTCCTTGGCAGACCATCAGGCAAACAGAATCCAACTTAACTTCAAAGATCTTAATTTAACAACGACGTTCTGCAGCTCCTTCTGGCAGCTTCTGTAAGACCATGCATCATGCAAAATAGCTATACCTGTCTCTCTGAATAACCGAAATAAAATGAATTGATACGTGTTTGGCGTAATATAAAAATGAACCTGTCGATATAGCCCTTCTAGCCTATATTTAAGGAAAACTCGGAATATCCTACTCTAAGTACTATATTTACAACAATAACTGATCCTATCAATCCCTCATTTTCCCAAACATCTAATCATAAAGCAAAATGAAAATAAAATAAACATGCATTAATCTCGTATCCGAATCTACCATAGTGACAAAATTAAACAAATACATGCCGTCAGGCTTACTTTAAATGAAAATAAAAATTATATCTACACTGCCCTAGTACCTTAACATAACTTACATATCATGCCATATATAATACGTGCATCTTACTTTATGATGACTCTCGGGATACCAGGATAGCAGCTTACATCCCCACTAATTTTTGGGATCTACACCATGTTAATCACATCCTTAACATGTGGGAATGTACTTCCTTCCTCTGCAGGTGTATCCATCATCTTGCTGGAAAACAATTCACTGGAACACAGAAGACTATTATTGATAACCTCTTCACTGCTTAATGCTGCGAGCCGAGATACCCTTTCTTTTACCAGATCAGCTAACACACTGATTCACATATATATAACACACTTCACTAAAAGGGTAAAAAAATAGTTTAAAAAGCAGCCCACGGTTCGGTACGGAAGTTCCACGCGAATACGCGCCCGTCGCGAAATAGTGAAACACTAGCACGTTTCCACAACACTTGTTACTCAGCGGTCACTACACCGTCTTTATCGATTAAAAGTAAACTCTGTCAAAGCACAGTAAATATTACGACTGCACAATTTGAAGCATCAATGAGAACCAGTTACTATTTCTGGAATAACGCCACGTTAATTACAACTACCAGTCACAGAGTTGGTACATCCGCACTGTTCAAACTTTTGCTACAGAGTGCCGATTTAGTACATCCGTACTGCTCAAATTTCAACTACAGAGTGACGCTCTCCAGAGCTTGGGTTACTGAGGAGGCTTCGGTGACGCTAATATTGTTGGGGTTCCCGGGTATCTGAACCAACCACCAATCAGAGAGTTCGTCATGTATGATGATTCAATACTTATTGTGATATATTTATAAAGCACAGCTCAAACATTAGCAAATCTCTTCCACCAATTTCTATAATACATTTCCAAATATATCTAACTTCAGAAACTGTGGAAAACCGATTGTCTACAGAAACTGACTTTATCCACAGAACACGTTGGTCATCCTGGAATTAATATTTGGCGCGGTGTAGCCTCCAGGTTTGCCAAATCCTTAAGTTCCCATTGGCTGAAATATCTTGCTTGGTCAGCATGTAATACACGTGTCGATCCTTGCCAGCGCGTGGGTACGCTTACTTTCTCACGGTCATACGGAAATATGAAGCAACATCCAACAACTTACAGTCTTGCTCAACATCCGGTATTAACTATCTTGGGATACGATACTTTAACATATTGGACTGTAACTTTTTATGAATAAAATTCACATATTTGGTCAAATAATATTCCAATTATTATTATGGGCCGGTAGGATACGGCTCAGTCATATTATTATTATTTTTTGATTCGTTGTGCCCAACTGTGGAGCGCGGTTGAACTTATTTTTCACAATGTTTCTTCTTCTTTTCTTCCCAATATCTCTTCATTTTTTCACTGTGTTCCTTTCTGCGTGTTTCTGTCCAGCCTGTATTTTTTCTTGTTGGTTTCTCTGCAAATTTATGTTTGTTTACTAAGCTTCTAAATTTCATTCTATCTTGAATGGTTTCGTCCTCAAAACCCATTTCTTGTAGATCTTCATGAATTTCTGCTAACCAATTGTTGCGGATTTTCAGGGTTAGAGCTAGATTTAGAATTTTCTTTGCAGCCTGTTGTTATCCATTCTGTGTAGCTGTCCGTAGAATTTTAGTCATCTCTTTCTGATGGCATCTGTGATTTTTTCTGTGAATTGAAAAATTTCGTGTGGTTTCTTTTTCATCCAAATTCCATTTTCGAACTTTGGTCCTAGGATTTTTCTGAGAATTTTCCTCTCTTGTTTCTCAATGCTTTTCATTTGTGACCTGCCGCCAATGATCAGTGTTTCAGATGCTTAAAGTGCCTCTGGTTTTATGACTGTATTGTAGTGTCGTAATTTTGCATTTTTTGATATTCAGCCAGAAAACATCTTGAGGCAACCTCTGAGGCTCACTACCTTCGTTGTAACTATGAGATTGACAAAGATCAATCTCCCCCATTATCTTCAACTTACTAGCATTATGGCAACGTCAGTTAATGAGGTCATATTATTATTATTAATATTAATTTTTCTTTGCGTTTAGGCCATCTGCGGACCACGGTGCTTGTGTTCTAGCTGTGTTTTTGTCGTTGTCTGCACCTTTTGGCGTATTATTATTGTTACCGTGTTTTGGTGGTAGGTAGAGGTGAAAGAAGGTGCGGGCGTGAACGGGTCTCAAACTACGGAATCAAAGTTAAAGTAAAATTTAACAAGGTTATATTTTCTTTTCAAAAACAAAGAAATAACAAGTATTGCAGGTACAAGGTAGCCAGTCAAAGGATAGTCACATTATTTACAGGATTTGGGCATCGAGCCCCGAAAACACAAAGCTTGGGCAATCACCCCAGTTTTACCTCCAAACACAAGTTTCAACAGAGGGGCAGAAAACCCCATTCATACCTCGGAGCCCTTGCTCCAAATTACAACTGAAAAGCCTCCTCGAGGCATACAACACTCTATTTAAAAAGAGCCACCCGCTCTCAAACTTAAGCCTCTTCCAGGCCACACCAAATTCCACCTTCAAGTTGTCCTCAACGGACATAAACACAGGGGTAAAATACCCAATCTACCGAGGTCTATTAAATGAAAAGCAGGTTAATTAAATGACCTCTAAAACAATTTTGAGAGGAGGCGAACTTGCACTCCTAATACACTTTGATTTTAAGACATACTTTGGCTCTTAGGCCACTGATGCAAGGGCTAATCCCATACTACAGAGGTGACTTAGAAAAGAACAATTTGTTTTACATTATCGAAGAATAGGTTGAGAAAACTAAGTTCACCTCAAAACAATATGAGTGGGAGCTCGAGAGGGTTAGCACTCTCTATCCCAGTATGTAGCTTTACAAGAGAATCGAAGAAAAGAGTAGTTACATTTTAGGAAAAGGTTACATGGTAGAACGCTTCGCACCCGCCCCGAGAGTTAAACTGCTGAGCAAGAAAAGAAAGAATTTATTAATCGACCATTACCTTATTGTTGACCGCTGCCGAAGAAAGAGGCGCTTCCCGCCTCCTGCTATATACTTAATACACTGAAAGATGGAACAGAAGTGGCCCAGAGACCCAAAAATCAGCAGTTTATATCCTCTCGTGGAAGGTTCTAGGCGTTAGGGGAATGAAAACACCCGCCCACAATTATTTTATTGGCTAGGACCCCGCAACCGATACAAGTTGGGGGAAGATACACCGGATTGGTCAGAAATTACTAAAAGAAATTCGGGATTGGATAAATCTAAAACAAGGGGGGGAAAGGGGTAAATATTGCCAACTTAAACAAAGACAGAAAGAAATTTAACAAAGAACAAACTCTTGAAATTAAATTTTCTCCAACAAAATAGTTCTTTGACTCCGCACTAGGTTGCACTATTGTAGATCTTCAGTAGTGTCCTCTAGAAGAGAAAGTTCACACTTCTTACTTCAAGCGAAACAAAAACACATCAAAAGTGACACAGTTCAAAAACTCAAAATTTTCCACGTGGTGACATCTTCTGAGAGAGTAGAGAATTAATAGAGTAGATAAAGTTCAACCTTCCTCCAGAAGAGGAGTTTCAACTGGCGCAACTTTTAAATAAACGGTGTAGAGGTGTACCGCCCGGTACAGACCTCCCCCCCCAAAAGTTCCTCCAGGGGTGACGCATGAGATCAGTTTGAAACAAAGTCCAAGTAATGATGTTGATATGAAGATAGATAGCAGGAGCATTTACAAGATGTCTTAATTCAGTTTCAAAATGTTGTTGTTGCAGATGAATGAAAGTCTTTATGTTTGTAGAATTTGAATTTCTGAAGATAAACTTTTACTACTTAAAAGTGAAGAAATTTTTGCAATGTCCACCAAATATTGTTGTTGAATTTCCAAGTGTAATCATTGCTTATGGTGACTGTCCATGTAGTTGATGTAGATTAAGTCGGATGGCCAGACCGGCCGTTGCAGCTTGCGTCCAAAGGAGGCCGCTCGGACCCCTCAAGTACCCTGAGATACCGCCCGCCCGCACTATGAGGGGAGCAGAGGTGTTGAAACACGCCGCGCCCGCGGTGAACATATACAGGCTGCGGGCCAGTAGTAGGTCGTGCGCCGCACATCAGCCTAGGCCGGGAGGAGAGCTCCGGCTCGCCGTGCACATGTCGTCCTCGCTGGAGAGGAGGGGGCCCATCCCCCTCCCCAGTTGCTGCACGGCGCTGCGCGGCTGCGGGGGCACTGAAACATTAAAGCTCGGCGGCAGAATTATGTTGGACCATCATGTTTCTTTTGAGGGCACAGGCATGTAGAGAGATTGAGGGGACAGCGGCGTGGCGATATCCATGGCATTTCATCTAAGCCAGCCACTGTATTTAGTGGAGCAGGAGACGGGAGCGTGGTAATGGCCGTGACAAGGACAGGATGGCAGTTTAACAATCGGGGGAGGTTTACAAGAAATGCTTACATATAAAATAAAATAGAAGGAGCAGAATGCCATAAGAGTGAAAACTCAAAAAATATATAACCTTGATATTCCTTTCAAAATAATATGAAGCAAGTTAACACAGAAATTACACCGGTTTCACCTGGGACAGGTGAACCCTAAATATCCTCTCGGTGGCTGGATTACTTAACAATAAGGTAACCGGCGTAAGAAAATCGAGAATGACACAAGGCCCATGAAATCTGGGGGCAAGCTTGCCCGCGGGAACAAAATTTTTGACCATAACTTGGTCACCTACCTTCAAAGGGGTGGGTCTCCGTCCACGATCATACCTTTCCCTAACCTTTTCATGAGATACCTTAAGATTGGCTTTAGCCTTCTTCCAAAGATCTTTAATGTTGTCCGGATCTATTGTCTCGGGCAGAATGTCACTCAGAGACCAGAGGTTCGAGAGCGGCGTGTTGGGAACGAACTTGAACATCAAAGAAGCTGGAGTAAATTTGTGTGATTCATGAACCGCCGAATTCAAAGCAAAAGCTAACCAATGCAGGGACGTGTCCCACCTAGAATGATCTTCATGATGATAGGCAATAAGTGCGGACCTGAGATTGCGGTTGACCCGTTCAGCCAGAGATGGTTGAGGGTAATAAGCAGAAGTGGTTACATGAGAGATGGACAAGTCAAAACAGAATTTACGAAAAAGATTTTATGTGAACGCCTTAGCATTATCAGATACAATGTATTGGCACGGACCAAAAGAAGCAAAAATAGAATTTAGGCAAGTAATGGTTGACTGAGCGGTAGCCAGCTTAGTCGGAAATAACCAAGAAAATCTGGTAAAACCATCTACACACACAAAGATGAACTTGTTGGCATTACCCTTTGACTGGGGGAAGGGTCCTACATAATCAATATACAGGCGTTCCATGGGGCGCGACGCTTGATGCGAAGACAAAAGGCCTACCTTGGTAGACATGGTGGGTTTACTCAGCAAACATGATTTACAAGCCTTTACTAGTTCACGGATTTCACCGTCCATACCTTTCCAGATGAACATTTCACGAATCTTTTCACGAGTTTTAAATATTCCCAGATGCCCTCCTAATGGGGTCTCATGATAATACTTGAAGATCATAGGTACAAGAACCGCTGGAACAACAACTTTCATCATCTTGTCCTGCCTCGAAGGGCAACATAAAACACCATTCCTCAGAACATAAGGGACAACATGTTCCCCAGAAGAAAGGGTTTCCATTATCGGAGCCAGCGTCGGATCTTCACGTTGGTATTTCTCGATATCCCTAAAAAGCATGGGAGCATCTGTTAGGATGGCATTAACCTCAGATAGCATGGACTCGGGAGGTGATGAACTGTCGACCTGTTCATGGTTCTCAACGTCGTCTGAAAACATACGGCTGAGTCCATCAGCAACAACATTTTCGGTACCTCTGATATGCCTGACATCGAATTGGAAGGCAGAAATACGGATGGCCCAACGGGCTATACGACCAGTACGACGCGGCCTACCTAAGACCCAGCTTAAGGCTTGATTATCTGTCTCCAGGTCGAATTTGACATGTTCCAGATAGAGACGGAACTTCTCTAAGGCGAATAAGACTGCCAAACCTTCGAGTTCGTAGATGGAATACTTGGCTTCTTGAGCCGACAATGTCCTAGACGCATAGGCGATGGGTCGCCTCCCTAGTTCAGTCTCTTGAAGAAGGACTGCAGCTACTGCTGACGACGACGCGTCGGTTTGGACGATGAATTTTTTCGAGAAATCAGGCATAGCAAGTACAGGGGCATTACAAAGAGCTAATTTAAGGTCTTCAAAAGCGGCTTGTTGAGAAGGTCCCCACTCGAATTTGATGCCTTTCCTACGAAGAAGGTTTAAGGGCGCCGCTGTATTAGCGAAGTTAGGAATAAACTTCCTGAAGAAATTCACCATACCAATGAACCTGGCGATACCTTTAATGTCCTTGGGAGGTTTAAAATCACGGATGGCCTGAGTTCTAGAATGATCGACTGCTACACCATCGGGTGACACAATATGCCCTAGGAATGACATAGAGGGCTTAGCAAAGGCAACCTTGGACAACTTAACAGTTAACCCAGCCTTACGAAGGCGATCGAGAACTTCTCGCAGATGATCTAGATGTTCTTCAAAAGTCTCTGAAAATACGACGACATCATCTAAATAGTGATATAAGTACTCAAATTTGATGTCGGAGAAGACCCTATCTAGTAGCCTAGTGAGCACAGCTGCCCCCGTGGGGAGCCCGAAGGGCACGCGGTTGTATTCGTATAAATTCCAGTCCGTTGCAAACGCTGTAAGGTGTTTAGACTCTTCGGCAAGGGGAATTTGATTATAGGCCTGATTCAAGTCCAAGATAGTAAAGAACTTGGCCTTACGAAACCATGAAAAGCAAGAATGAAGGTCGGGAAGGGGCACAGATTGCAACCCCACCTTCCGATTAAGGGCCCTGTAATCAATTACAGGCCTGAAGCCTCCTTGGGGTTTAGGGACTAAAAAAATAGGCGATGAATACGCCGACTTAGAGGGCCTAATAATACCATCCTTCAACATCTGATCGATGATTTCTTTCAGAGCCTTCATTTTAGGTGGAGATAGCCTATATGGTGGAAAACGGACAGGAATCGAATCCGTGACCTCAATTTTGTATTCAATAAGGTCAGTAACACCAAGAGTATCCGAGAACACCTCGGGAAACGACTGACACAGTTTGCGAATACTATCAGCCTGCTCCTCAGGTAGATGTCTAAGGTCTAACAACATCTCATCCTGGGTAGGCGAAATAGAAGAACATGACACAGAATTACACTTTAATAAGGGAATTTTACAATTGGACGCAAATTTGAATGTGCACGACTTACTCTGAAGATCGAGCACAAGACCAGTGTGAGAAATGAAGTCCGCTCCCAGTATGATGGGGCAAGACAAGTGCTTAGCCACAAACAATTTAACTTTCCATGTAAACTTAAAAATACGAATTTTGACCAGTAAGGAACCTAGAATTTCTAATGGAGATGTATTAGCCGAAACATATTTAACAGGAGAAGAGTCATAGACAGGTAGTTTACAGACCGATTTCAATTTCGAGTACCATTCAGCCGAAATAATCGAACAAACACTGCCTGAATCTAAAAGAGCTGTAATAGGCTCGTTATTTATCTCAATCTTAAGAAAAGGAACAGGTGCGGGGGTATCCGCCGCAATCCTAAGACACTCTTTGGGGCATTCAAAGGACGGATTGGCAGGATGAAATTTCCGTGATTTTTCGATCTGCTTACCAGGGGCTGAGCCTCGGGAAGATGGATTAGTTGACTCAGCCAAAGCCACTAGTCACTTCTGATTGTTGTTGGAAGTTACACCAGAAGTTGAGCAGGAGGGGGTGCTATTTGAGTTGGGACAATTCTTGGCAATATGTGAGAAAGCCCCACATTTAAAACAGCCTTGTGATGACCCGGCTCCATTCCTCGTCCCACTTGACTTGATCAGCGGACACTTGTTGCGCAGATGGTCAGGCGACCCACAAGCATAACATTTACGAGGGGTGACTGATCGGCGAGGTGGAGGCCGAGTATTACTAAAGGAAGGCGGGGGTTCTTTCGCGACACGCAAAGAATCGGCGTATCTAACTCCTTCCGCTTAGACGGCCAATGCTTCAAGTTCCGAGAAAGTTTGCGGGCATGCCGCGAAACACAAATATGACCTGTAGGGTGGTGAGATCCCTTCAACAATAGCTTGCACGATCTGATCCTCCGGGAAGTGGAGAGCAAACACCCTAGTATAAAATTTAATATCTTGGATGAAGTCTGCCAGGTTTTCATCCAGGCGCTGTACCCGATAATAGTACTTCTGAATCAGAGATGACCTCGCGCGGGCAGGAATAAAATTTGCAAGCAGATGTGCATGGAAATCTTCGATAGATGACTGTTCAGCTATGGCTCTTACTATTTTATCAGAAAGAATACCAATTGCATAAGGATAGATAATTTGCAAAATTTGACATGGCGAAAGAGAAAAAACAAGGGCATGATCCTGAAATTCAACTAAAAACCTTAAGAAAGAAATAACTTCACTGGTGGTGTTGACAGAAAACTTAGAGATACCTCTTAGCAACATTGCCAATGGATGAGGCAAGCTGCTAAACCCGGGCGACATAGTAGGTAAAGGTTTCAATGGCAAGGAAGTTAATTCAGCACGTACATTGTTCAAGGGGTCATGGCGTTCAGACTCGTGGTCTACAGGGGCAGAGATAGTTTGAGCAGCAACGGTTATCCTATTGCCTTCTCCCTTAGGAGGCTCTTCACCACTACTTACGTTCACCGTGGCGGGTTGATCAGGTTTGGGAGGAACTTCGCCAGTTAGCAATTGAGTGACCTTACTAGACAATTCAGAAATAGTTTCAAGGAGCGTATTAGCTTCCTTCTTCTGAACGTCATTCACCTTTAGAGACAACAGATCATTAACTCTATTTGAAAAGTGATATAGTCTGCCTTGCACACGCTTAATTTGATTAGGAGATGGATCATTTTCATCAAAAAAACTAACTACAGATGCTAGCCCAGAAATATTCTCGACGATCGTGGAAAGAGAGTCATCAATTTCTTTCTCTCCCAAATTGGGGATGGAAATGGGCAAATCGAGGGACTCTCTAAGCTTGTTAGTGTCTATTGCAACCGTGCCTCCAGATTGTACATTTCTAATAGTCAATTCATAGATCAACTCCTCCTTGCGCAAATAGTTAAGAAGGAGAACATCGCGAGGGCCGGGCATGATGACAGAACAATTTGGAAAAAATCAAAAAATTCCAGCAACTGAGAAAATGGTTAGAGTTTGGATCAAAACAATGTGTAGCCGTCAAAAGGGGCTAAATTGAGACCCATTCAACCACGCTCTGCTACCACTTGTTACCGTGTTTTGGTGGTAGGTAGAGGTGAAAGAAGGTGCGGGCGTGAACGGGTCTCAAACTACGGAATCAAAGTTAAAGTAAAATTTAACAAGGTTATATTTTCTTTTCAAAAACAAAGAAATAACAAGTATTGCAGGTACAAGGTAGCCAGTCAAAGGATAGTCACATTATTTACAGGATTTGGGCATCGAGCCCCGAAAACACAAAGCTTGGGCAATCACCCCAGTTTTACCTCCAAACACAAGTTTCAACAGAGGGGCAGAAAACCCCATTCATACCTCGGAGCCCTTGCTCCAAATTACAACTGAAAAGCCTCCTCGAGGCATACAACACTCTATTTAAAAAGAGCCACCCGCTCTCAAACTTAAGCCTCTTCCAGGCCACACCAAATTCCACCTTCAAGTTGTCCTCAACGGACATAAACACAGGGGTAAAATACCCAATCTACCGAGGTCTATTAAATGAAAAGCAGGTTAATTAAATGACCTCTAAAACAATTTTGAGAGGAGGCGAACTTGCACTCCTAATACACTTTGATTTTAAGACATACTTTGGCTCTTAGGCCACTGATGCAAGGGCTAATCCCATACTACAGAGGTGACTTAGAAAAGAACAATTTGTTTTACATTATCGAAGAATAGGTTGAGAAAACTAAGTTCACCTCAAAACAATATGAGTGGGAGCTCGAGAGGGTTAGCACTCTCTATCCCAGTATGTAGCTTTACAAGAGAATCGAAGAAAAGAGTAGTTACATTTTAGGAAAAGGTTACATGGTAGAACGCTTCGCACCCGCCCCGAGAGTTAAACTGCTGAGCAAGAAAAGAAAGAATTTATTAATCGACCATTACCTTATTGTTGACCGCTGCCGAAGAAAGAGGCGTTTCCCGCCTCCTGCTATATACTTAATACACTGAAAGATGGAACAGAAGTGGCCCAGAGACCCAAAAATCAGCAGTTTATATCCTCTCGTGGAAGGTTCTAGGCGTTAGGGGAATGAAAACACCCGCCCACAATTATTTTATTGGCTAGGACCCCGCAACCGATACAAGTTGGGGGAAGATACACCGGATTGGTCAGAAATTACTAAAAGAAATTCGGGATTGGATAAATCTAAAACAAGGGGAAAAAAGGGGTAAATATTGCCAACTTAAACAAAGACAGAAAGAAATTTAACAAAGAACAAACTCTTGAAATTAAATTTTCTCCAACAAAATAGTTCTTTGACTCCGCACTAGGTTGCACTATTGTAGATCTTCAGTAGTGTCCTCTAGAAGAGAAAGTTCACACTTCTTACTTCAAGCGAAACAAAAACACATCAAAAGTGACACAGTTCAAAAACTCAAAATTTTCCACGTGGTGACATCTTCTGAGAGAGTAGAGAATTAATAGAGTAGATAAAGTTCAACCTTCCTCCAGAAGAGGAGTTTCAACTGGCGCAACTTTTAAATAAACGGTGTAGAGGTGTACCGCCCGGTACAATTATTATTATTAATATTTATTATTATTATCATTCTTATTAGAAATAGAAGAAGAGTAGTTATTAACATATAACATCATTACTTAAGCAATCGGTAATTGTGATTTATCGTCGTAGTAGGCCTTTACACAGAGATCTTCAGGAACGTAACACATTGTAGAGGAGCTTAGATAATTTGTGGGACACCTCATTTAGACAGCATAGACCAAATTCTTCATCTTTTCTTCTTCTTCTTCTTTTTCTTCTTCTTCTTATTCTTGTTCCGCCCTGCTCCATGGCTAAATGGTTAGCGTGCTGGCCTTTGGTCATAGGGGTCTCGGGTTCGATTCCTGGCAGGGTCGGGAATTTTAATCATCATTGGTTAATTTCTCTGGCATGGGGGCTGGGTGTGTGTGTGTGTCGTCTTCATCATCATTTCATCATCACGATGCGTAGGTCGCCTACGGGAGTCAAACCGACAGACCTGCACCTGGCGAGCCGAACATGTTCTCGGACACTCCCGGCACTAAAAGCCATACACCATTTCATTTCTTCTAGTTCCGGGGATTCTGTGGAACGCAGAGGTGAAAGAAGTTCTGGGCATGAATGGGAGGATAGAGAAAAGATCGAATTTTAATTAAAAGTTTTAAAATTAATAATTTTATTTCTTGCCTTTTTTCTTTTCTAACTTTGAACTTTGCTATAAGCAATAACAATTAATTAGGTACAAAAATGAGCTCGAGAAACAATCTTAAAAAGGTCTGGAACAATCAGACAATATGAGTTAACAGCCTGATAGTGAAGCTCCCCAGTTATAATTTTAACAAGAGCACCACGGCTCCCTTCAATAAGGGGACTGGGCTCCAAAAATTACAACAGTGGGAAGAACGTCTTTGCTCCACACAATACTCTCTAGGAAACTATTCTCCAAAATTTACAAGTTCAGGCCTCTAAAGGCACAACCTACATTTGACCAAAACTAAACAGCATTCACTCTCTCATCTGCTCAACAGTTACATTTAAAAGGAAATGAATAGTGGAAGGTAACCCTAACAGCGGTAACAAGTACCCATTCTACGTGGCCTTAGTTAAAAAGAAAAGATTAAATTTACTGGCCGAAAATCAAAATGTTACGAGGTGGACATTTGCACTCCTCTGAAATACACTTGACAAATACCTAAAACACTATCTGGGCTGATGGCTCTAAATTACAGAGGCTAAGACTATAGGCCTACTACGGAGGTGACTAGATGAAGAGAAAGTTTAAATTACAAGGAAACCATACGAAATCATGGTCACCCCAAAAACAATTTGAAGGGGAAGATAAGAGTGTTACCACTCGTTATTTCATAAGTTAAATTAAGATCTTAAACCAGATGTAGAATTTACGTGACCGGATTACATTTTTTTAAATTTTGTCACCTTCCCCTCGAGTTAACTTTCTGAGACTATTAAAACAAAACAAACCCCATAGCACTACAGCCCTTGATGGGCCTTGGCCTACCAAGCGACCGCTGCTCAACCCGAAGGCCTGCAGATTACGAGGTGTCGTGTGGTCAGCACGACGAATCCTATCGGCCGTTATTCTTGGCTTTCTAGACCGGGGCCGCTATCTCACCGTCAGGTAGCTCCTCAATTCTAATCACGTAGGTTGAGTGGACCTCGAACCAGCCCTCAGGTCCAGGTAAAAGTCCCTGACATGACCGGGAATCGAACCCGGGGCCTCCGGGTAAGAGGCAGGCACGCTACCCCTACACCACGGGGCCGGCTTCTGAGACTATTACATGATTAAAATACGGCTGCCATTACCTTGAGCAGGTGAACCTTCCGGAGATGGACGAGGCAAGCTCTCCCCTGCCTCCTCTACTAACACACTCTATTGCTGGACTGGAGCGATCGAAAGACAATATGGCCCGAAAGGTCCCAGCTTTTATAGCTGAGAGGAAGGTTCCAGATTTCTCTGGGCCGAAGCGCTGACACATCCAAAATTTCCATTGAACAATGAGTTAAATAACAAAAACCCTGATTGGTTACTTAAACAAATGTACAAAATTTCCTATTGGCTACAATTTTAAACTGGCGGGAAGAGAAGGAGTGCTTAGAACACAAAACAGTCTACAAACAACACAGTTTAGAAAACCAATGCTTACAAAATTTCTCTTGAAAATGAATTGCCCATCCTCTCATCAGAGGTAGCACACATAAGTTGATAGTAGAGACATCTGTCGATGAATGTTCAAACTTCTTCCACTATCAGTTTCAGAGTTTATATTACAGATTGCCTTCTAAAAGGCGCTTATTTTAAATGCACGGGGCGGGTGTGCCTCAGGTACAATTATTATTATAACCGAAAAGGTTAGTTCAGCGTATTTTAGTATGGCTCATAGCTCTGCCACCCGGCAGCCATCTTCAAAATGGTTTTCTGTGATTTACCATTTTACCTCCAGGCAAATGTCAAATGTTGGGTTGCTAGATACCTTTCTCGGGGCCACGGTCATTTTCTTCCCATTTCTAGCCCGTACAGTTACATCCACACTCACAAGCAACACACTCCTGCCGTTTAGTGCAGCACTAACACATGGCTAAAAAAAAAAAAAACTGACTGACGAAAACACAATGGATTTCGGGAACTACAGGCTCTTGAAAAGTAAAACAGACAAACGAATTCTCAAGAAACCACTTTTAGGAGTCGTTTTTGCTGTCAAGAAAAACATACTGAACTCAATAACAAATGTGAAGCCTGTAAACGATAGCCTAATGACAGTCGCCGTAAAGTGTCCAAATGCAAATAAAATGTACACACTAATTAATGCACACATGCCAATCAACGAGGAGAATAAAACAGACCTTAAAAAGGTACACAAATCCTGAGAAACACTGGAAGAGATAGTATGCAAAATTCCTCCAAACCACGTCAAAATCCAACTAGGTGACTTCAATGCACACTTAGGCAAAGAAAGAAAACACAGACAAATTGGAAAATTACCATCACATAAATGGACCAATCAAAATGGACAAAGATTAATTTAACTCTGCAGGATATTCAACATTAAACTTATGTCAGCACATCAAAACAAATGACACGGAGATCACCGAACACAGTCATCGGTGAACTCCAAATTGACCATGTAGCAATATCTTATTCAAACCTCAGAGAAATGTTGAATGTTCAAGTCAGAAGGGGTGCAGATATAGACTCAGATCTTTACCTGAGAAGAATCAAACTACAGTAAAAACTTCATGGATTCACAAAAATAAAACCACTAATCCCAACATTTTACCCCTCCAGGATCCAACCATCGCTCACAGAAGAAAAGGAGACATACATTTTGCAACAACTCAAAAGAAAACTGACTACAACAGCACAAACACTAATTTCTCTGCAGGAAAAGGAAATGGTACCCTTGGTGGAATGAGGAGTGTGAACACGCAATCCAGTCTCGGCAGAAGGCGTACAACAACTGGAACAGCAAAAAGAGAGAGAATAACTACAGAACATTCCTGGCAGTGAGGAAAGAGACAGCTCAATTGATCAGACAGACCAAAAAGGAATTTGAAAAGGGCCAACTCTTTGAAATCGAGAAAGACTTCGAAAGAAACAAAATACGAAATTTTATAAGAACTTAAAAATTAAGCTTGCAGGATATCAACAATAAAGTCTGTGCTTCAAGAAAGAAAGTGAACAATTGGCATTAAACAACCAAGAAAACTGCGAGGAAATTGCGAGATATTTTAAAGAACTACTGTCCAGAACCAACAAAAAGATTCTCTCCACAACCTGAAAATACTATTCCAAATTCATTTCCAGCAGACGAAGAAGAAATTGCAAGCCAGATCAAAAGACTTACAAATATAAAGCATCGGTTGAAGATAGATTCATAGGGGAAGTCCTCAAATCATCAGACCCAAGCACCATACAAGAAATCACAAAAATAATCCAAGACATTTGGCAAACAGAACAAATCCCAGAAGAATGGAAAAAATTGCATTAATTCACCCGCTACACAGGAAGAGAGACAAAACAGGTGTAAACAAGTACAGAGAAATCTCAGTAGTATCAGCTACATACAAAATTCTATTCCAATGTCTTCTTGGCAGAACACAACAAGAACTAGAACCACAAATCAGAGAATATCAGGCAGGATTCAGACCAGGCTGATCGTGTCCAGAGCAAATCTTGAACTAAAGCTAATCCTAAGGCGTCAGAGAATTTGTAACAAGCGTTAAGTGTGAACATTTGTTGATTTAGAAAAAACCTATGATTCAGTTGAACGCAAATCACTCTCCCAAATATTGAAAGAACAAAGTTTAGACATGAAAAACTTGCAATTATGAAACAGGTACTGACAGACATGAAATCCAAGGTTTAATTCGTGGGTGGAACCTCAGATCCCTTTGAAGTCAAAACTGGAGCAAGACAAGGAGATGGACTCTCATACTTCCTCTTCAACTGCGTCCTTGGGACAGTGATACAAGAATGCGCAAACAGAAATTGGTCTCCAAAATTCACCAACCAATCACTTGAGACAGAGGAAAACTAGCCCAAAATCAGATTGAACTCCTGAAAGAAGTTGCTGGAAAATTCGGCCTTCAGATATCTTTTGAAAAGAGAGAATATATGACTTGCAACAAACAAGCACCAAAATTCATGGAGACAAAATATGGAAAAATTAAATAAGTATCATGATGAAACAAATCAGAAAAATAGACTCGAAACAAAAGTTAATTTAATTAGATACCAAACGATGGAAACTGCATACCGACTAACCCAAATTATCTGTAACAAAAATGTATCTTCAAGCGCACAAAACTAAGACATTACAATACAGTCATTAAACCAGAATGTCTTTATGGATCAGAAACACTAATTTTTAACAGGAAAGGATACATTGAAAACATTGAGAAAAAGGAACGCAAAATTGTAAGAAAAATTCTAGGCCTAAAACTAACCGACGGGCAATACCGACTGACAGGCAGACAGGAAATCAAACAATACGCATATATTCACAGTGACATTAGAAAACTCAGGCTGTGATTCTATGGACATATTAAAAGAATGCATCCAGATGGACTTACAAAACAAATAGTCGAATTCTGTGAAAGGAGGAGTAAAGCTAAAACATACACAATGAATTGGATTGGTGAAATCAAAGCCGATTTAAAACAGGCAGGAATTACACCAGCAGATGTCCAAAACAGAGTAATCTTCAGATCTAAAATTCACAAATAGTATTTTGACCAAGAGGAAAGACCAAAGAAGAAGACTGGTAAAACCTTGTCTGAAGACAGAAAGACAGAAAGGAAGGCCAAAGTAAAAGAATGAAGGAAATATGGGTACAAAGGAAGGCAAATGAACGCCTCTAAGTACTTTTCGTAGTCCTATTGGGCTTATTCCCATATGCAATGTAATAATAATAATAATAATAATAGTTTAGGGTCCCTTGAATTACCACAGATTTTGCGAGGCACCGTTAAAAACTAATTTTGTCTTGGGGATGGTCTTTATTTTGCCGGATGCAAGATATGGAACTGCAGCTTTTACACGCCCTAAGCAAGGGTCCAACCCACTATCATAGGACCAGAAGGACAACTAACAACCGAATATACAATTGAAATCCTCTGAGACTAAGATTGTAATCGAATAAACAACTATTAACAGACTGAAGGAAACATTCTTCCTAACACGCCTTGTAGACACACCAGAATATTGCTGAGATGTTAATTTAAAAAGATGCATGCCTTCCAGGCGTACTCTTTGTGAGTATTAGCCTTGGAGTACAAACTAAGAAGTAAATGGTCCAACAAGGTATCGGAGTAGTGGAAATAAGAATACCTCGGGACATGTCTTTGAAGATATGTGTATGGAAAAGTAATTATTATTGAGATTATTTACAGGAAGAGCCCAGGAGCACTTTATATAATGACATAATTAACACTGGTGAGGAAAATACAACCTCCAGCTCATTACGGCTCTTCCTTTCAAAGTGTTTCTCTTAATTGAGAGGAGAGTAGTCGTGTATGCCAGGATCTGAAAGAGATTGCGCCGCTGATGGTCTCACGAGTTTAAAACAGTGCAAAGAGAACCTTATGAAACGAATAAAGTGTATGGAGTTCATTCCCGGATATGAAGTCCACATTACCATAATATCTTTATGTAAAGGTCCACATAGCAAATAATCGTGCATTTAATGTCCTACGCCAGTTTAGTCCAATAGGGGAAAAAAAGGCCGACAACGAAATACTCCAGCATATATGAAGGTCCAACATGCAATATTATCCAGCGTTTCAAAAGGTCCAGTGTCCAGGATACACAAAGTGAACTTCAGTCGAGCTGCTGGTTATTCCCCGTGCCGTGTCTGGTAGAGTGGATGATGCAATGGCTGATTGGCCCGTATAGTCAGTGATGTCATGGTCTCAGCTAGTCTGTGATAAGCTTTCGTACAGCGTACAACTTCTTGCTTCTTATAAATTACTAATTGATCGGTTTAGTCCGTTTCATGGTTTATGAATTAAGTGTTTAACAGCGTATTTTCGTACACTGTAGATTTTGAATGTAATTCATACAGAAATGTTGAAGATTCATGAGGATGAATAGCAGAGAGTGAACCGGAATACCATCATACGCTACCGTGTTATCAATGGGAGCGGGAGTGCATTTTTAACTTTTACTGTAATGGGGTAAGTCTTATTGTTTTTCAGTCTTATTACCCGTTCATCCAAGTTGAGGTTTTTTTCTACGGACGTACGAGAATGGTGTAGCGGGGGCCATGTTCTCGTTTACTGACACGCGATATGCTGGAAGGACGGCAAATCTTAAGGGGCTCGCCTTGTATTAAGGTCCAAAAGGCAATGAGGGGTCCAGCAATATAAAGAAAAGGAAATTATTGTTACGTGCCAGCTCTGTGGTAGCCCCTTTTGGTCCTTCCTGGAACGGGCTAGTGAGTCATACGACCGGAGAGCTCCTAGCCAGCCTGGAGGGCATGGCCGGCCTTTCCATGTATTGTTCTCGATGGCCGATTTACTTGTGAGTTTCTGGGAGATGTAACGAGAATTTACCGTCTCCAGCCACATCACGAATATTCTGGTACACATCACCCGAGCTATAAAAAAAGGAGGCTAGCCGCGGACAGTCAGTCAGTATTAGAGTCAGTATTGGAGTCGGAGTCAGTGTTAGAGTCACTGTGGGACCCAGTGTTGGAGTCAATGTGAGACTCAGTGTGTTGGAGATATGTGGCTGAGCTGAGGGTGATAGAGGTGTCTCGAGTTCCCACCGAGATCTGGACGTGGTGTTGTGATTGTTTTACGTCGGAGCGTCGAGTGAGTGGCTGGACTGAAGACGGCGTATGGAACAGAGGACTGTGTATTTCTGACGACTGAGGATCGCTGTGAGTCAGCGACTGCAGCAGCTCTCGTGAGTGTGATTGGAACTGTGTTAATAGTCGTTTTGTGAGGAGAACTGTCCTGCTGTTTAGCACTGTTTACCTGTTGCTATGTAGTTGCTCACTGCATGTGACTGTGTAAATCTCTGGAGTTCAAACCAAGGAACAGTCATCATGTGTTGCATGGCGAGTAGCCCTGTGTTCAAATCTACCTGTCTGCACGCAGTTGCTGTGTAAGATGACTGGACTTGGAGAAGTGAAAGTAAGGCGAGCCTGTGAATAGGATTATAGTTCTCTCAGGCAATTTCAACCACCTGGGACGCCCTGCTGTGTGAAAGGAACAGTGACTTGTAAATATTTTTTTTTTTTTGCTTTACGTCGCACCGACACAGATACGTCTTATGGCGACGATGGGATAGGAAAGGCTTAGGAATGGGAAGGAAGCGGCCGTGGCCTTAATTAAAGTACAGCCCCAGCATTTGCCTGGTGTAAAAATTGGAAACCACGGAAAACCATCTTCAGAGCTGGCGACAGTGGGGCTCGAACCCACTATCTCCCGATTACTGGATACTGGCCGCACTTAAGCGACTGCAGCTATCGAGGTCGGTAAAGCTTGAATTAAAAGGACCAGAGTGTTCGAGAGGTCCGCCTCCGTGGTGTAGTGGTTAGTGTGATTAGCTGCCACCCCCGAAGGCCCGGGTTCGATTCCCGGCTCTGACACGAAATTTGAAAAGTGGTTCGAGGGCTGGAACGGGGTCCAGTCAGCCTCGGGAGGTCAACTGAGTAAAGGTGGGTTCGATTCCCACCTCAGCCATCCTGGAAGTGGTTTTCCGTGGTTTCCTATTTTTCCTCCAGGCAAATGCCGGGATAGTACCTAACTCAAGGCAACGGGTGCTTCCTTGTCTATCCCTTCCAATTTTCCCATCCTCCCTCAAGGCCCCTGTTCAGCATAGCAGGTGAGGCCACCTGGGCGAGATACTGGTCAACCTCCCCAGTTGTATCCCCCGACCCAGAGTCTGAAGCTCCAGGACACTGCCTTCGAGGCGGTAGAGGTGGGATTCCTCGCTGAGTCCGAGGGAAAAACCGAGCCTGAAGGGTAAACACATAAAGAAGAAGAGTAAGAAGGTGAAGAATTGTTCGAGAGACCATGTTGAGATCGTCTGTCTCGAGGACGTAAAAAAAATGGCGTATGGCTTTTAGTGCCGGGAGTGTCCGAGGAAAAGTTCGGCTTGCCAGAGGTAGGTATTTTGACTTGACACCCGTAGGCGACCTGGGCGTCATGATGAGGATGAAATGTTGGTGAAGACGACACATACACCCAGCCCCCGTGCCAGCGAAATTAACCAATTATGGTTAAAGTTCTCGACCATTCCGGGAATCGAACCCGGGAACCCTGTGACCAAGAGCCAGCACGCTAACCATTTAGCCATGGAGCCGAACTCGAGGACGTAACAATAATGAAACACTGGCAGGTTTCCCCATATTCACAGAAAGACCAAACAGCATATTTAACTGTAATGCGTGGCTGTTTTGCTGTATGGGTGTGAGGTATGGAAATTGTCAGTGTGAAAGGTGCATAATGAGAATACAGTGGCCTTCATCTCCTGCCAAAATCTTTAGGAGCCAACGAGTCAAAATCATGTCCAGCAACAAATAATGCACTGAAAATGGACACGTCCTGAGGAAAACAGAGACCAACATTGCAAGGTAGGCATCGTACTGGAACCCCTAAGAAACTCGTAGTTGAGACAGACTTAAGATAATTTGTAAGAGAACTATTGAGTAAGAGCTCACAGAAAAGACTTGGCGAGAAGTGAAAGTTTTAGCACAGAGTAGAACAAGTTGGTGTAATTTAGTCGAGGCGCAATGTTACACTGGGGATTTGTCATGTAATTCATAATATGCATGATGAAGTACTGTAGTTTTATATGGTTTGAGCGCCGTCATATAAGAAAGACATCAATAATAATAATAATAATAATAATAATAATAATAATAATAATAATAATAATAATAATAATAATAATAATAATATAGCAGCCTCCGTGGCTCAGGCGGCAGCGCGTCGGCCTCTCACCGCTGGGTTCCGTGGTTCAAATCCCGGTCACTCCATGTGAGATTTGTGCTGGACAAAGCGGAGGCGGGACAGGTTTTTCTCCGGGTACCCCGGTTTTCCTGGTCATCTTTCATTCCAGCAACACCCTCCAATATCATTTCATTTCATTAATCATGCATTAATTATTGCCCCAGAGGAGTGCGACAGGCTTCGGCAGCCGGCACAATTCCTATCCTCGCCGCTAGATGGGGGTTTCATTCATTCCATTCCTGACCTGGTCAAGTGACTGGAAACAGGCTGTGGATTTTCATAATAATAATAATAATAATAATAATAATAATAATAATAATAATAATATACTCTAGAGCTCCAAAAGACTCGTCTCCTGAATATCTGCCATATTGTGAGGAGGATCGTCGGTAGAGTTCTGCTCTTCATCAGACAGCTTTCCAGCGTTCGGATACAGTGATTATGGTAGCTTGAGAAAATAGTGAATCAAGCCCTAGCGCAAGTGTAGGCATTACAGTATTTGTAGAAATGCATTGTACCGATGTAGGCCTAATTATCGTAAATTATTAATGTATAGTGAGTGACTCCATGCTACGACCGAGTCATCCAGAGATTGCACCGGTTTAATACGTAAAAATGAATAAATAAAATAAATAAATAAATAAATAAATAAATAATGTAAATTCGTGTCCTCATCGAAAGATGGAGCTGTTATTTTCAAATACGTCCGCATTGGAAGTGAGCACTACGTACATTTTTAACCCCATACCAGGTCTCTTAACACTCTAATAATAATAATAATAATAATAATAATAATAATAATAATAATAATAATAATAATAATAATAATAATAATGAAAAAATGAAATGTCGTATGGCTTTTAGTGCCGGGATATCCCAGGACAGGTTCGGCTCGCCAGGTGCAGGTATTTTTATTTGACACCCGTAGGCAACCTGCGCGTCATGATAAGGATGAAATGATGATGAAGACAACACATACACCCAGTCCCCGTACCATTTGAATTAACCAATTAAGGTTAAAATCCCCGACCCGGCCGGGAATCGAACCCGGGACCCTCTGAACCGAAGGCCAGTACGCTGACCGTTCAGCCAACGAGTCGAACATAATGATAATAATAATAATAATAATAATAATAATAATAATAATAATAATAATAATGTTATTGGATCTACGTCCCGTCCCACTAACTACCTTTTTGGTTTTCGGAGACGCCGAGGTGCCGGAATTTTGTCCTGCAGGAGTTCTGTTATGTGCCCGTAAATCTATCGACACGAGGCTAACATATTCGAGCACCTTCAAATATCACCGGACTGAGCCATAATCAAACCTGCCATGTTGGGGTCAGAAGGCCAGCGCCTCAACCGTCTGATGCACTCAGTCCGGCGAATCTAAAATTTCTGGCAGTGCCGACAATCAAACTCGGACCTCCGAAGACGGCAGTTAATAGCGCTAACCGTTACACTACGTTGGTGGAAATAATAATAATAATAATAATAATAATAATAATAATAATAATAATAATAATAATCAGAAGAAGAAGAAGAAGAATATAAGTTAGACACACGGTACGGGTCGTGTAGCAGCAATGTTTTTATTCGGGAGATAGTGGATTCGAGCCGTACAGTTGGCAATCTTCCTCGTGGTTTAGTAGTTAATTAAAGGGCGAAACTATATTCCGTATGAAATGAAATGGCGTATGGCGTTTAGTACCAGGTGCAGGTCTTTTGATTTGACACCTGTAGGTGACCTGCGCCTCGTGATGAGGGTGAAATGATTATGAAGCCGACACATAGGCTACACCCAATCCCCGTGTCAGAGAAATTAACCAATTATGGTTCAAATTTAGGACCCTGCCGGGAATCGAACCCGGGACCCCTGTGAATAAAGACCAGCACGCTAACCATTTGACCATGGTGCCGGACACTATATTCAGTAAGATGCGTATTCATTAGACTATATTTCTTTCCCTACATTTATTTTAATGGTATTTTTACTACTTTAAGTTGCAAAACACGAGTTTTGTTCCTGAGCATATGATTTCAATGCATCTTGTATCAAATCTTCTTCTTTCAGGACTTAGGTGGCCCTGTTTTATGGCCGGATGTCATTTCTGACGCCAACCCTATGAAGATATATATATATTAACTATTACGTATTTCTATGTTAGTTGCAGCGTTGTATGTAGATGAAGAGAAGTGTATAAGACGAACGCAATCACCCGGTCTCCAAGGCAGAGGAATCAACTATACACAATTAAAATCCTCTACCCAGTCGAGAATCAAACCCAGGCTCCTCTGAACTGAAGGCCAAGGTGTCGAACGCATTTTGTACCACGTGCCTAGATTATTTTAACCAACGCAGACATCAAGAATCCCCAATTAATCCAGATCAATGTTTTTCTTTGTAAGTTATGTAGCAGGCCCCTTGGCATATTGCCAACCATTTCAACGGAGCTACCTTTATTGATCAATGATGTATCTTTATCTCCTTAATTAGCCAGTTATCTTCAAGAAATCAAGAGTATGAAACAGTTTGTTAGATATCACCATCACAAGAAACAAGAATGCTGTGCATTAATGATAACTAGCAATACAACTTTGATATTACTAACTTAGTAAACGGAAGCGGCCGTGGTACAGCCCCAAAATTTGCCTGATGTGAAAGTGGTAAAGCACGGAAAACCATCTTCAGGGCTGTCGACAGTGGGGTTCGAACTCACTATTTCCCGAATACAACCTTACAGCTGCCTGACCCTAACCACACCGCCAACTCGCTTGGTCATATGTAAACGATTTTGGTGACATTTACTTTTGTCTCAGATTAATTTAAATGTCCCTCTCGACATTCTGTTATTTAAAAGTACGTTTAACTCCACTCCGAGAAAAATTACCGCTGAGAGAATCTCTCAGTAAATTCGTATAGTCGTTTTTAAATGATGCTACACGAGTCATAGTACTGTCAATGAATGAATACCGTAACATGAGTTATACTCCGGCTCCATTTCAAGGGATCCCAGGTTCGATTCCCGCCCGTTTCGGGGATTTTAATCTTAATTGGTTAATTTTGATCATTCGGGGGCTGGGTGTGTGTGAAATCTTCAGCATTAGAATTCATCAAAGGGAGGACCCCAATCTCATAGACGCGCAGGTCGACGGTGGGCGTCAATTCGAAATAAACTTCGCCAGGTCTCTTCGGACGCCACAAGCCGTTTATTTATCGAACTGCACTATATAAGCATGACTAACAATTTAGGATTAAGTGATATAAATAATGTAGCTCAATGTAAATAATAGCAAACCTTTATTTGGTTATTTTTTTCTGTCATTGCTTTCGCACCATTACAAATATTTTTAGTTTGTATATATGATCTAGAGCTGTTTATTTTATAGTATTATAAATAATATTATTACTATCCTTAAGATTATTATTTAGTGTCATTAAAGGCGGCCTACATAAATTTATAAAACATAATATACACTCAGTCTTTGTACAGGTGTACCTAAATGGCATTTCCTATATTATACACTGACATGTTATAGACCGAATATTCTCACACACAAATGAAAAGTATGTGGTGGAAATCTCGCATGTTGCGAGAAAGGTATTATATTTATTCTCATGGAATAAAAAATTGAAATTCATTCTCATGTAATAAAAATAGCAATATAGTTGATGAATCAACTAAGCTCTGAAGTGCAAACTATAAAACAGATTTCATCGAGTTTAGATGTTTCTATGTACCATGCAAATCCATACAGATTTGCTAATATCTAAGAACATAATTCGCAACACCCTTAAGTTTGTATTTCTCATCACATCCGATAGATTTTCTTACTCTTTATGAATATACCCAATATCGTGTAACGTTAATTATAATGTTGGGCCGATGACCTTAGATGTTAGGCCTCTTTAAACAACAAGCATCATCATCATCATCATCAATTACAATGTTAATTGATATATTTTTGTAAACGCTGTGTATTAGAAAAGTATAAAATGAAATAATCCAGGTTTTCTCAACTTCGTACCTAATTCTGAAATTGTTCTTTGAATAGGCTGTAACTTATTATTATCTATCATCGCTATGATTTTGGAAATAACAGTGTGTTTCAACGTATATAAAAATATCGCTCACAAGGTTTTGCTGTATGTGGTGTAATACACGATATTTTCTGTTATTTTAATCATGTAATTTAAGTAATGTCTATGTACATGTAGGCCTAATATTGGTTACATTTTTTTACAGTAACAGTAAAATTATACGAAGAGTTGAAAGCAGTTCGGGAGTAAGTCAATGTTTCCACATAAATGACTTACGCTTCTTGTCTATATCATGTGCATGTCACATCTCCAGCGGCTTCTGTTCACAGAGGCATTACAGTAATTGCTATCCCAATTCGCACCGAAACAACACTGGCACACGTCATCAATTGCCACTGTATATCAGCAGAAGGCCCATCATTACTTATAAACAAAAGACGATAGCTCTCTTTTAATCCGTACCGTGAATACTTTACCTCGCCGGAGACAAATTGTGAGGATGACATTGGTCCAACGTCAATCATAGCGTGATGAAGGTGGATGTTTGCCAGGGATTTGGTTTATAACTTAAATAGTTCTAAAATCTCTTTCTTACTTATACATTCACAAATAGAAATGATTGGGACTGACAGTGTTACAACGACAACGTTGTTTGCAGTGACATGCTTCTTTTATTATTATTATTACTGCCTTATAATGCATTTTCATTACATTGTCATTTTATTTTAGAGTTGAGAATATGTAATCTACGTATTGTTATTAGTCTTCCAAATTTAATGATGCCTTTCCAAATTCCTGTTATAATCAGGACTTTTATGTTATTATTATTATTATCATCAAGCGATATGACCTTGAAGTAAGAGTCACGCAGCCGTGATCTTGCATTCGGGAGATGGCGGGCTTTAATTCCACCGTCGGTAGCCCTGAAGATGTTTCCACACCCTCTCCTTTCTTTGTGTCGCCGAAAACCGGCGATGTATTCGTGAGACGCTAAACCACTAGAAAAAAATATTATTGATTTTCATAATAATAATAATAATAATAATAATAATAATAATAATAATAATAATAATAATAATAATAATAATAATAATAATGTTATTTGCTTTACGTCCCACTAACTACTTTTTAAGGTCTTCGGAGACGCCGAGGTGCCGGAATTTAGTCCCGCAGGAGTTCTTTTACGTGCCAGTAAATCTACCGACACGGGGCTGTCGTATTTGAGCACCTTCAAATACCACCGGACTGAGCCAGGATCGAACCTGCCAAGTTGGGGTCAGAAGGCCAGCGCCTCAACCGTCTGAGCCACTCAGCCCGGCACCATTAAAATACTATGGTGATTGCTGTTTACTGTTCCCCAAACAATTTTAAAATATTTTTAACAGGATTGGATCCATGAGTAATATAATTCAATATTGTGGTCAAATAAACCATTGTATCCTGTAAATATATATAGAATTCAGTTACGGTATTATCATTATGATAAATTCATTTTTTAACCTAACAACACTGCAAATAATTTAACAATACTAGAAAACTGAAAATATTAGGCCTAAGTATATCAGATTTTAGAATTGATGTCCTAGACTGTCGCTTTTAATCTCCAATGTCGATGCCCTAGTTCTAATACCACGTATCTGACAATAATCTTCCTATCCATTACCTTCCCTAAGAATGGTCATGTCTCCCAGACACAGATGGATATGCAGTCCATTAGAACAATTTTCGTTGCGTTCATTTTCCTATGCTGACGTGTGAGGTAAAATGAATCTTTCTGTACCATACTGCAAGGAATGTATGTTTGCATGACTTTTCACCTCAGTATAGGAAAATGAACACAACGAAAATTGTTCTGATGGACTCCATATCCACATGTGGCTGGCAAGCGTTGACCACTCTCAAGGGAAATAATGGATAGGAAGATCATTTTCAGATACGAGATATTAGAACTAAACCCATATTGAAACCATAACCTCATATTCCTTACCGTCTAGGCATTTCTGGTTGGATGCAGGCGAACAATCCGTAGATTCTTCTGTCACTGGTTTGCTGGCTGTTATAATTAAACAGGTAGTCTAATTCAGGACATAGGTAGGACTACATTGGCATTGAAGGACACGTTTCGACGTCGCGGCTCGAAATACCGTTATGTGACAATGTTCAGGGGGAAAATACTGACCCGCAACACATGTATCACAACGAAAATTCGTTGATAGAGTCCATGCAATACTGAACCTTAGATGTCAGAACCTTTCTAGTCAGAGTTCTAAACTGAAATATCACACAGCGGTTTTTCTAGGCGCAAAGACGATTGGAACAATACTTTTCTGTGTAAATCCCATTGTGATTTTTCTCCTTTGTAACCTTCATCGTGTACTTTAAGATATTTATTGTGTAGTGTGCTTCGTCGTTAGACAAGATATAAACTGGAAAATAATCAAACATTTGGTCGGGATTCTAAAATATTTATGAGAAATCACCTATTCTCCTTCCGACAATTGATGAGGAGATACTTAGAGGAGAAGGATTGGGAGAGGAATAACGTTGTTTATCTTGTAAAACTGGTAGGCGATACAGAGGTAGAAGGATTTAGAAAATTATATAAAATTAAAAAAACACTATTTTTTATATTTATAAGACAATATATTTATATTTTATACACATTAAATATCTGTGAACAAAAATGTACAACTTTAAACTTTATGTTCTCGTGATCACAATATTATAATTATAATGTTTTAAATATTTTATACAATAAATACAACAAGAGTAGCATTCTTTATTTAAGTTCAGTGCAAAGACCTTAACTATTCTGCTACATACTCCTTTCCGCTTTTATATACACAATACACAGCTGTATATTACAAAAGAAGGAAACTCGCTATCGTTTCGGTTTCCAAGAATTAAAGAACATTTTTAACAGATAATCAAAGGAGCGTTTATTAGTACCCTGGCCATAAAAACTATCCGAGGTATTTCGAGGAATAATCTTCAACAAGAAATTCAAAATCAATATCTTTGTTATTGTGAACAAATTGTCTTGGAAGTAGGCCTAATACATAAAGAAACAAGTTTTTTTTTTTTTTTTGCAGAAATTCATGCAAGTTGATTATTTTTACAATCGAATAAATCTGAGGACACTGAAAGTTAGAACAGAAGAAGATATATCAACCTGAGAATAATTATATATAAAAATGATGAATCACTGAATTTTAGAACATGTTTTGTATATCGAAACAAACTCTTCAAAAATCAAAATATAGACACTATCCATTAAATATTGAGGTATCAGATTCTTGTTTTGTGAAGAAAGCTTGTTATTAACGTAACACAAATTAAAATTTGTGCATACTAAAATTTACTGTAAATGCTTTGCATGTATTTCGACAATATTTATTTTCAACAATCTGCACCATCACTTTCAATACAATTCATCTGCAAAATTAGGGCTTAGAAAATGTATATTTTGTATTTTGAAACCTATGGGATTATTATTGATACTGCATTCATGAAAATAATGCAAAATATTTCGAGATGATACAGCCAATGATATTGAAATAAATATCAATGGATATCAAGTTTATAATTATCTATTCTATAACTTTTAAAATGATTCCAAATCAAAATGATAAAATACTATAGTTTAATATAATTCACATTTTCAGTCAGTTTTTCTTGTTTCTAGGTATGATCAATTTTAAAATTATAGTTTATGGAGTTTAAATATGTAAACAGAAGAATGAAGTCAACTGTTCTACATCTGCGTTATAATAGTTATCATTACAAAAGTAAATACAAATAATCAGATATTCCCATCGAATATGAAAATATCTATACAGGGTTGGACAAAGAATTAATCGGTGGAAAAGGACAGGACATTTGATATCCAATATGTTCATTAAACATATTTATAACGAAATATTATACTGAAACTCTCAACAGTATACGGCAAGGAATGTGTCCCAAGCTTGGAGGCGACTATACCGCATAAATGCCACGCTACTTTTAAGCACCGATTAAATCTTGTGTCCATATTTGATCAACCTATATTAATGACATGGTAGAGGTATTCTAATAGGATGAAAATCCTGTATGAATATGGACATTTTGAAATAAACTCTTTTCATACGTAATGTTAGACTAAATACTTATATTACATACATAAAATGGGTTTCAGTTCACTGCAATTTGAGGTACACTTTTACACAGAGCTACTTTGCGAAAATAAATAAATATTAGCATTTTATCTGACAAAAAATATAATTTTTCACAATTCTTAAGTGACTGTAATCGCACAGAGTGTGTCCAAACTTTCGTGCATACAGCCTTCTTAATGCCAAACCACGACAAAAACCATAGTGACTAAATTTTGACAAAATAAATTGTACAGGAATAAACGTTGCAAAATATATTGGTTAGAAGAAATGAAACTGGTTACCACTAATTAGTCTAATTTCATACTTGAATGGAATTTTGTCCTTAGCACGTGTCATTTTCGTCATGTTGGCAGCAATGTGTGCGAATATTTGGACTCACTATTTAAATATGTTCTGTTACATGAATTTCTGCTTATCATTCTAGTAATATTTCAAACATACAGAAGAATATCTTTTTTTCCTTCGACTATTATCCTAGAAGTAAATCAGGGTTACTAGAACAAGTCATCTAGAAAATTTACTCCGTTTAGGAAATTTAATTGTGTAGTTAATGACCATTCATGTAGCAGCAAACAAATGGAAAGACTTACACTCAAGAACCAGGATACTGAAACATATATTCATGGAAAATAATAAGTTACATTGTAATTATCAATTATGAAAAATTCTAGCATATGTTTAGAGATTAAAACTTCTGCTATAAATGTAATTCGAGTGAAGAAGCTGATCTAGAACAAGGCTTCATTAAAAGTCTGTAAACCCCAAAGATTAAGATTGTAAAATGACATAATATTTTTCGTGACAGGGATCTTGAATATAAAATATGATATAAAAATATATATTCGTAATGAGTTTACTTACTAACATCCTTTCGATGAAATCAATTTTTTGAATATTGTTGAATGTAAATAAATTTGAATTATTCAATTCAGAACTAATTTTTTTTTTTTGCTATGGGCTTTACGTCGCACCGACACAGATAGGTCTTATGGCGACGATAGGATAGGAAAGGCCTAGGAGTTGGAAGGAAGCGGCCGTGGCCTTAATTAAGGTACAGCCCCAGCATTTGCCTGGTGTGAAAATGGGAAACCACGGAAAACCATCTTCAGGGCTGCCGATAGTGGGATTCGAACCTACTATCTCCCGGATGCAAGCTCACAGCCGCGCGCCTCTACGCGCACGGCCAACTCGCCCGGTAATTCAGAACTAAAGAAAAATAATTCTGAACTACTGAAATCAACCGAGACAGTCAGTTTGGATTTATTTCTTTTATTTATTTATTTATTTATTTATTTATTTATTTATTTGCTTTTTATTCAATTATCTGGCGTCATCACTAATATAGATTAGGCCCAATGTTACGACTTTTGCCCTACCTGGCGTCCTGACATCAACCCTATGTGGTGGGTTTTATTCGCTAATGCGTATTTCCGTTTTGGTAATAGTGTGATAAGTAGTATGTGCATTAAGAGGATCACACCGAGTTAAAGTAATTAATTAAACGAGGAATCGAACACAGATCTCTATGTATCGACCACTACACTGCCCATTAAGCGAAGGAGCCAGACATGCAATTATCTTTATTTTAATTGGTTGGACGTTGGTGTCCATACAAGCGCAGCGGTTACATACAGCGTAGAAGTTGTACAGTAAAATGCGCCCCTATAAGATAAGCTACATTATAAAGCCAGTTTTAAGAACAAAAAATATGTAGCATTTCGATCGTTATTCACTGCCACATAGGAATCGGTTACTGTATCCATTTGGAGACCGCCGAATTCGGTTCCAAGCCCATAGGCAGTCTTAGATTTCACCATTACATATTAAATGAAAGTGTTTCTGCCCGGTAAATACCGACGTATTATTCCCTACACAATGCTGTCCCTATAAATAAATAATCCACACAAATATCAGCACGAAACTTTCATCAATGAATTTAAATCGATGTGAAAAGAACGCTATTGATTAAGCTGAATGCAATTAAAAAACTACACTTTTGACACATCCAGTCTTAGACATAATGCGCAGCCGTTAAACGGCGTCTACTAAGAACAAGGGAATTTTCTCCTCAGAACTCCTGAAAACACACAAATGTAACGTATCGAACAACAGGACGTAATTCTGTCATTCTGATATAGGCTACGAGCAAATAACCGACAGTTTCACCAGATATAGTAGATCGGTCAGGCGCACATTCTCGACATAGTCAGTTGGCACGAGATGTTAAGAAGAAGACTTTTCAATTGCATTTCTTTCTTTCTCCAGGACATACTTCAGGAGAGTTACTTTTTAATATCCTGAGCTTTGTCCTTACGTTCCTCAATAATTCTGGAAAACTGTGGCAGTTAGGGATGTATCTTTCAATAATAATTAGGAATGTTATCAAGAAATCCAGGCTAATATAAATAGATCTGCCATTAATACACGGAAACTTACAGAAAAGCGCTTAACTTCTTTCAGCTTTGAAATTCATTGAAAAATCTGACATTTTAAACTACAAACTGCATACTTCCTTGTCTGTCCCCGCGGTGTAGGGGGCAACGCGTCCGCCTGTCAGCCGGCGGCCCCGGGTTCGATTCTCGGCCGGGTCAGGGTTTTCTAATTGTACAGTAATGATTAATATCCCTGGCCTGGGGACTGGGTGTTTGTGACGTCCTTACTGTTCCTTTCCTCAGACACAACATTCCACACTACCGCCATTCCAATTCCACGCAGGTTCATACAATATGGTGCCAGTAGGGGCAAAAGATCCACATGGGTCGACGCCCCGAACAAATAGCATTAAAAACATGCTTTTTAATAATAATAATAATAATAATAATAATAATAATAATAATAATAATAATAATAATAATAATATATGTCCTCAGATACCGTGTATAGATATTTTAATGAAATGAAAGGCGTATGTCTTTTAGTGCCGGGAGTGTCCGAGGACAAGTTCGGCTCGCCAGGTGCAGATCTCTTGATCTGACTCCCGTAGGCGACCTGCGCGTCGTGATGAGGATGAAATGATGATGAAGACGATACATACACCCAGGCCCCGTGCCAGCGAAATGAACCAAGGATGGTTAAAATTCCCGACCCTGCCGGAAATCAAACCCGGTACCCCTGTGACCAAAGGCCAGCACGCTAACCATTTAGCCATGGAGCCGGACAGATATTTTAATCAAGCAGATGCAGATAAACTGGAGCTCAGTTGGATGACAAACGACTGAGATTTAATTACCGTAATTTTTCGGATAAATGCGAGATCATTTACCTGCTGAATGGACTTTTATCAGCTATTCAAAAATGGGATTGAACTTAAACCCGCAATCTTCAGATTACGAGGCCAACTCACTACCACCAATCCACAGAGCGAACTTCGTCAATGAAAATAAATACGTCAGGCTACTTTACGATGAAGTGTTGATTTACTTATTTAAACAATAAATAAATCTATTTATATTGACACACGGAACCTAATACTTGCCCGTTTGAACTCATCACTTCGTATGTTATATTTAAAAAGAAAATCAAGAAAAGGACTGTGGCATAATCCTGCATATACCGTAATGAATGGAAACGTTATTAGAGTATCGACGTATTGAGTAGTCTCTCTCTGCTTTTCATAATCCGGCGACAAAGTAGATCTTGATTTCCCTTATGGCACTTTATAAAGTTTTGAGACAAATTATAAAATAAGGGGTTTTCGAACAACAATCCAGAGTTACAAAAAATCGCGAAATTTTCACCTTACTTTGGCGAAATTGCTAAATATTTTGTAGAGCAGAATACAAATCTCCCTTGAGCAAAATAAAAAAACAACGAATTTTAATTTTCTTAACAATTTTGATAACGAACAGTAACTATAATCGGACGGAAATGGTAATATAGGAAGTCGCTTTGCTAGAGAGAGTACGTGAATATTTGTTCCACACGTTCATTATTACGTAAACGGGAAAACTGAGACAGACTTAGCCTAAGACTGATGTCTCGCGTCGGCACGCCCTGTATCATTCCCAATATCACAATATTCAAGGAGACGAAATTATATTTCCGATGTAACACCGACTTCATAATGTTTAACGCTGCAAAGTGCCCCAAAAACTTTTCACATCAGCATCTAAATTATCTTTAAGATGTGTTATGCTGAGTATTCTACAAGCTCTAAGATACACATGAATAATAATAATAATAATAATAATAATAATAATAATAATAATAATAATAATAATAATAATAATAATAATAATAATAATAATAATAATAATAATAATGTTATTGGCTTTATGTCCAACTAAATACTTTTTGACAGTTTGCGGAGACGCCAAGGTGCTGGAATTTTGCTCCGAAGTAGATCTTTTACGTACCAGTAAATGTACGGACAAGAGGCTGACGTATTTGAGCACTTTCAAATAACATCGGATTGAACCAGGATCGAACCTGCCAAGTTGGATTCAGAAGGCCAGCGCCTCAACTGCCTGAGCCACTGAGCCCGGAATAACAATAATAATAATAATAATAATAATAATAATAATAATAATAATAATAATAATAATAATAATAATAATAATCCATTCATTTAACGCCCCCTAATTCTGTGGCTTGGTTCTAAAAGGGCCAATGTCATTTTTGATCGAAATTGAGATATTAACTGATACAAACGTGTTTTATCCTGGCTCGCAACATGTTAAAAGCGCCAATGTCTCGGTTAAGTACTAAACGAACAGTTAACGTTTAATTAAATAAGCCCTTGCCAATAATATTAGATTACCAATAAAGATTAGAGACCTGGCAATTTTTAAACAATACGATAGAAAAAATTAGCGTTTAATGGGGTGACTTCCACAAAGAAAGTATAAAGTTATTTAAAGTTAGTTGTTGAAAACAAATAATTGGAAAACTATAAGCAAAACTTCAAATGCTCATAGCTCAAAAACATTTTTTTTTGACATTGGCCCTTTTAGAACCAAGCCACAGAATTATTCTTACGTTTACGGGAGATGCCGACATGCAGCAAATTTTGTCTCGCTGGAGTTCTTTTACTTGCCAGTAAATCTACCAACATGAGGGTGAGCTATATGACCATCTTTTAATACCACCCTACTGAGTTGCCATCTGAGCCACTCGGTCCGGTAAATTATTATTATTATTATTATTATTATTATTATTATTATTATTATTATTATTATTATATTTAAATATGTCATTCATTTCAGGGACTTCCAGGATCCTTTCAAGTTACAGGTAACGTTATCAAAACTGTAGATTACGGAAAATTTGCTGAGAGACGAATTCATTACTACGGCCCTTAAGAAGCCAGTCTGAGAGTTCACTTCCAAGCGAAATGTCACTGACCTATGGACACTTAATTTCTCGTATAGATACTACATAGGAGATTAAGTTGATTGAGAGTCCATAGGGCTGTAAGTATTGAGAGACACTACATAATACTTTTTTTTAAATTCAAAGCAAGGTGTTCTATAACCTCAACAGCTGAAGTCTTTGGTTGGGCAGCAAAAGGAGAAAATGTCAGATATTGATGACTTTGCTCATAATAGAGGAGTTCGCTGGAAGAATCCCGTAACCCTGATTAGAGCTTGTTTCCTCATATCCTCCTATACGTACAAAGTTAGATAATGTTTCTATTAGTCTAACACAGACCGTGTTTCGGAGATAGGCCTACCGTGATCAATCAGTGGGTTTTAGCTTTCATGTACGCCTATATACTAATTGAATTAACGTGGAACCCTCATTTTTCATCTACTACTTATGTTACTCTGAACTTTCGTTTAGTCAATTTCTATGACAAAATACCTAAAATAAAATACTATTTGTTCGGAATGGTAAACTAAATTCTGTCTTCAACTCTCATCCTAACTCAGTAATGTTTGTTAGAAATAAAACAAAAGCAATAGAAAACAACAATTAATATGTGCCATTATATTCTCTGTTACGTTTTTTATATGTGTTACTAATGTAAGAGCTATAACTTCTGTATAATATCTTTCTGTATCTGAAACAGTATCCCTATTTTACATTTTCAGTTTTAACAAATGAAGTGATTTTGTTAATTTAGTGCTTTTTGCTAATTTAGTGAACACATTCAGATGTAGGCTACGCCTAATAATTAAGCTGAGGACATTTTATGCATTAAAACCCTGTTTTAGGCAGGCTAAACAGAAATTAATCAATTATTCCACGTTTCCTACATCTTAGCCGGATTGTGGATGCGAAATATGATATGCATGTTGACATGTTCAAGTTTTACTGCTCTATAACCTTCCTGACGCTAATGCATTCAGTATTCGTGTGGTGTTTGGTAGTATGGTGTGTTATCTTTATATTGCACCCTTTAATCGATTCCATGGATGCAATATGAGGAGGAAATGTGTTGGGACAAACAGAAACACCCAGTCCTCAAATCAGAGGAATTAACCAGACGCACTTAAAATCCCCAGAACCGGCAGGGAATCGAACCCAGCACCTCCTGAATCGAAGACTTCGACGCTAACCATTCTGCCAAGGAGTGAGACTTCGTATTCACAATTTTCCAAAAAAAAATCTGCTGAACAATGTTAAATAGGGATTTTACTCTCTTTGGAAGTATCAGTTTGTACTTGATCTGAATTCTCGTAAAGACAGAATGAATCGGTACTGAAATAAATTACTTCCTAGTTGTATTGACTAATGTATCCTGGTGTAAATTTATGACTCATTCCACTCAGGATATTTCTAAATCCATGGAATGTCCTCTCAACCTCACAGATGAGTACTCTATGTCTGAAAACGAGATATAATGAAGCAAAGAATAAGAAATAAAAAAGTAACGTTTTAGGGGCACCTACATAGGAATTTGTCCCAAAGTAGGCACTAACGGTCGAAATAGGCATTTATAAGCATTTATGCATATTATTCGTCATAAAAAACCAAACCAAACCCCATAGCACTACAGCCCTTGAAGGGCCTTGGCCTACCAAGCGACCGCTGCTCAGCCCGAAGGCCTGCAGATTACGAGGTGTCGTGTGGTCAGCACGACGAACCCTCTCGGCCGTTATTCTTGGCTTTCTAGACCGGATTATTCGTCATCATTTGACTTAAAAACAGATTTTTCCAGCATGTTTATCAGCTACAAGAACAATAATATGCATCTTAGGAAATATTCCCAGATTAGTAATAGGCTCGGGTTTGATTCCAAGTCAGGTAAGGGAATTTTACTAGGATATGAGGGCTGGTTCGAGGTCCAATTACAATTGAGGAGCTATCTGACGGTGTGATGGCGGCCCCTGTCTACATAGCCAAGAATAACGGCCGAGAGGATTCGTCGTGCTGACCACACGGCACCTCATAATCTGCAGGCCTTCAGGCTGGGCAGCGGTCGCTTGCTTGGCCATGGCCCTTCGGGGCTGTTGCGCCGTTGTTGGGGAGGGGGTGGGTTTTTTAAATTTCGTGTGGCTATTTCTAGCCGAGTGCAGCCCTTGTAATGCAGACCCTCCGATGAGGGTGGGCGCCATCTGCCATGTGTAGGTAACTGCGTGTTATTGTGGTGGAGGATAGTGTTATGTGTGGTGTGTGAGTTGCAGGGATGTTGGAGACAGCACAAATACCCAGCCCCCGTGCCACTGGAATTAACCAATGAAAGTTAAAATTCCCGCTCCAGCCTGGAATCGAACCCGGGACCCTCTGAACCGAAGGCCAGTACGCTGATCATTCAGCCAACGAGTCGGACAGGGGTGGGGTAGTAATAGGATTAATATAAATAATAAAGCGAGTCATGGTAAATTGAAGGCAAATTCATAATGTAACGTTGTGTAATGAAATCTTTACTTTTAATTCATTCATGTGACTTCCTCTGTATTTTGTAACAATTTGTGTGCAACACATAACCCTTCACTAACGAAGGCATAAATCTAACGACTGACAAAGAATGATTTATTATTTCACAATGCTCGTGGCGTTATGAAATGCACTGCTTACTTAAGGTAATCAAGTCGCTGATAAGACAACACTTACTATTAGGACAGAATAGAAACATTGAAGATAACAGGAAACATTCCATAAAAGTAAGTCGACAGAGGTAGTAAAAACAAGACCTAACTAGAAAGAAACAATGTAATGACTCAGCCTACTGCAGTATTATTTGTAAACCTAGTTGTTTACTTTTTATTTGTTACTTCAACCGAAAAATGCCGAAACAACAGCCAGCGTGGTTTAAGGTTGGGAATACAAGCTTCTCACCTGGTTGGTTCGGATTACTTTAACATCCTGGACGATTTAAAATGTAATAATTTAATCCTGATAGGGTTAGAACGATGTGCATTCTTTTTCCTGCGTTGTTTTCTCTGCAATCGTGTGCTCTCTAAAACAGGCTTTAACAGATTAACAGCATCATATGCGTCCTCGCCAACTGAGGACTTTCAACCTATACCGTAAACGCCTTGCTGGGGGTCGCGAAGTGGTCTAAAGGTGTTTCTATTTAATTTTGCTGTGGTGCGTGACTGCTCAAGGTCGCAAAGTTCATACGTCTCGTCAAACAATACACTCTGGCTAAAATATAGAAAGTGTTTAATTTTGTATAAGGAGGTAATTTAAGTTTCCCCTGCAGGAACTAAGGGTACGGAGTGTAAATATGTAAATTTAAAATTGTCTACATTAGTTTATATGTAAATATTCAATTGAGTTTATGCACACACGTGGAGATAGAGGCACTTCCGTGTATGTGGGGCTTGCCCTTTCTCCATCTACCACCCCTAAATTGTACATGTACAATTTAAGGAAAATAAATAATAATAATAATAATAATAATAATAATAATAATAATAATAATAATATTTTTTATAATCAAGTACACATAAGCACAATGTTCTGCATATTCTACGAGTTGGGCTACAGACAAATATTTCACACCTGAGCTTGAAATATCCTTCGAGATATCGAAGAATTCGAGTTATAGACGTTCGAGTTATCGAAGTTTAACTTTATTTCTCATTTTAGATTAATTGTCTTAACTGTTGTTCATAAGAGATTTATTACGGATCTTTATAATTCGGCACTCTGCTGTTTCCGATTCTCAATAAATAAATATGAATTAACAAAAATATTCCAGAATATTATAACATGATAGGTTTATATCACATTATTTCTCGAGAACATTAAAAATGAAAGGTTTCTTTATGAACGGCGTTCATATTATCATTAGGCTCACAGAACCATCATTATGTTTTCCATTCGAAGCACCAGAGTGAAAGTGAATTTAGGCCTACTTCGTTTAATGTTTGAGAAGTTTATTTTAAACTATTTGAGAAGTTTATTTTAAACTATATTAGGACTCTGAATTATAAATCAATCATTATTATCATTTCCACAAAGTTTATGCACTCACAGCTACAATAAGTTACTTGGTTAACGTATTAGGAAATCCTATTGGATTGGACCATTAGGATTCTACAGTTAAACAAAGTAATCTAATGTCAAAAGGTAAACGTCATGTAAATATTTTGACATTTATTGAAATTATCATATTAATTAGATGCTGAGAAAACGTACCGGTAACGTTTGTCTAATACTACGAATGGATCTTGAATTGAATGAGGTCAATAAATTCTTCCGGAATTCGGGAGACCTCAATGAATTTTAAATGAGAATATTTAACAGTAATCTCTGGGTCTAAAATACGCCGACTACCAACTTTTTAGTATTTGTATTGGTAAACTTACCGGGATAAACGAAGAATGCATAGGCCTACCTCATCAAAATTTCCGGGTGTCTTCTTAAGACCTCCATCTATTTCAGCACTGTTATTATTCTTACTTATATGCCGTGTTCAGTAGTGCAGGCGTTGTGCTGTTTCCAAGAAAGTGGGTTCGAGGTGGGATTTGAGGGCGTCTAATTGCGACGATGTCGTTGTTAGAGAACTCATGCGGGACCGAGTTCTTACATCCCTGTGTCCCATAAAATTGATAACAATTGAAGGAACGATTCGGAAGGTACCGAGTTTGATTCCCGGCGCCGCGGGGGTTTTAATCTTAAACTACCTATTAACTCCCTTTGCTTTGGAACAGAGTACAGTTACAGAGTTTCCTTTAAAAGTGTTCAACGTTTTCCTTCTCGCCATAGTGCATGTGCTTCCGATAAACACCTTCACCACTGTATCGTGTCTGCAACGCGACGTGTTAAGAAAACGACTTGCTGATAGTCAACGGGGGAGATCCGTGAAGGCCACCTCTGGTATAAGCACTGCTTATCACCCTGAAAATGGCGGTCCGCAAACCCGTCCGTGGACAAAACAACGCTGGTTGAGGTTAGACACCACCAACAGCGATATGAAGCTCACGGAAACAACAGGTCTACTGTTAGGTGGCATTCTTCAAGCCATTAACAAGGCCCCGCGCCAAGGGAAGGAAAAAATAGCAGAAAAGGTCACGGTTTCTTAAATCGAAGGAATTACTCTGAACTAGTGATGGGATAATGAAATGTAAAATAATCGCTTATACGATTATTTCATTTTATTTCATTATATTTCCCATTGGATTATTTTTCGATTATTCATTCAAATGAATGAGGCAATCGAATCGTGAATATTTTTACATCCGATTATTTTTTCGATTATTCAATCGAAGCTCCATTCGAATCAATGAGGGAATCGAATAGAAAATTTTTCCATTCGATTATTTGTTTGATTATTCATTTGGAACTGCATTCGAATGAATGAGGCAATTGAATATTGAAAGCTTTCGAAAAAATGGAATGAAACGTGATGTTATTAAGACAGTTAATTCACTCACTTAGTTTCAACATTTGGAGATACGTTTGGGAAAAGGCGTATTTCTATTTTTCATAAGAGTTCATCTATTCGCTTATTTCAATCAATTATCCATCCGACACACTTAAACCGAAAAATTTATTCATGCCGCATCCGATTTTTTATGCTATGCAATTCAATGATATTTAATTTTTTTACAACTGGCTTTACGTCGCACCGACACAGATAGGTCTTATGGTGACGATGGGATAGGAAAGGGCTAGGAGTGGGAAGGAAGCGGCCGTGGTATTAATTAAGGTACAGTCCCAGCATTTGCCTGGTGTGAAAATGGGAAACCACGGAAAACCATCTTCAGGACTACCGACAGTAGGGTTCGAACCCACTATCTCCCGATTACTGGATACTGAATGATATTTGAAACTCTCTGGATTATTTTGTTCAATTGTCTAATTAATCGGATGGAGGTTATTCGAATATTAAAAGTAACTTATTTGATTATTCCATCTGCTCTGAATCATGCATACAAACGTCAACGTTCTTCTATAGTTTTTAATCCTATTTTGATTCACCGATTATTTTGTTTCGGGGAATACCTTTAAGACTATCTGCAGTGGCGTAACGTTAGGGCCTGGGACTTTCAGGGCCCTCGCAGACTCCTCGCAAAAATTAAAATTACATCTAGCCTAATATCACTCCACACGGAAATGATCAGGGCGGTCTTTTAAAATCAGTCGAAATGGTTGTGGAGCTATATGACGGTGAGATGGCGGCCCCAGTTTAGAGAGCCAAGAATAATGGCCGTGAGGATTCGTCGTGCTGACCACAGGACACCTCGTAATTTGCATGTCTTCGGGCTGAGCAGTCGCTTGGTACGCATGTTTTCTTCCCCCGGGTTCGACTCCCGGCCAGGTCAGGGATTTTTACCTGGATCTGATGGCTGGTTCGAGGTCCACTCAGCTACGTGATTGCAATTGAGGAGCTATCTGACGGTGAGATAGCGGTCCCGGTCTAGAGAGCCAAGAATAACGGCCGTGAGCAGGCTATACTAGGCTTATTAGTTGTGCTGTTTGATGTTCTTCAAACTTTATTTAAACAGTTTTTGATTCAGTTTTTTTTTTTGTAATCGAATACATTATTATAACCGAGACTTCGGCATCGAATACAGAGTATAGTTCTGTAATTAATGAAAAGTGAAACCAACTAAACTTAAGTACGAACATCTAAGTGGTGCATGGTTGACAGCTCAGCGGCTTAGCCGTTAAACGGCGGAGGCAATCAGATAAAATATATTAAACATTATTTTTAATAATCTTACGATAATGAATTTCCCTTTGTATATATAAATTATTGACAGGAAATGCCATTACTTCTACCTGCTGTAATTAAATTTATATTAATTATTCATAGGTGTTTATGTTTTATGTGAGGGGGCTCGAATTGTTATTTTGGCAGGTGGGCCCGCATCGCACTCGTTACGGCCCTGATTGTCTGTATATAGTGCTGTCATCGTGTGTGTGTTGTGTAGTCTTATCACTAGACTCGGAGTTTTATGCAGTAATAGCTTAGATGCAAACTAATTTGGGCATTACGAGATGTCCCCACTCTTCCTCAATGTAGTTAGAGTAACATAAACTCTAGGGCTTCTGATCGGCCTAACGCCTAATATTTATGCAATACTCATAGCATAACCATTGTGCAGATAGACTATACTTGTTATTCGCTTCAGTAAGTTTACACTGTAACCTATTACTGCATCACAAACGTAGAACATGATTTAAAGCCTGTAAGTCACAGGAGACCGATAATAGGCCTAAGCTTACGCTTCTATATATTGCTAGAACTATGAACGATAACTCTGACATTCATAGGCAAGCTATTTCTTTTAAAATAAACAGAATTCTCGTTACAGTTCGATATTTATGTTCTTTAAATGAAATAATATAAATCACTCCTTTTTACGTGAAGTCAATAACAGAAACTTGAATCTAAAAATTAAAATCAAATTAAGTCGTCCAAGACATTCGAGTGTTACGTGATTTTTTTCGACAAATTGTCAGCCATACTGATTGGTTTTCTTGTCTGTGTCCACTGCTTATCAAATTAGACAGCCCTTCACTGGTTTTCGCGCTTCTGAGCGAACCCCATTCTAAATCTTATAATAGGATTAATCTCCTTACACAACCTAGAACTGAAATTAGGACCTCCAGACAGAAGGCAGAGATGCTACCCGCAAGCCTGGGTGAATTACTGGCGTATAATAGAGACAAGAGGACACTGTGCTAATGATTTAACGTTTTGCCATCTGGGACATGAATTGTGAGAGTAATACACGGAGGTGACTGTGCTGTTTTATTGGTTTAGAAATCACCTCGTACGTCCAAAGTTACGAGATTAAATCCTTCATTAAATTGACGGCACGGAAGGAAGCTTAAAAGCCACAGAACTGTATCAGTTAATTTACCAGCACACTGAAGAGCCTTTCCTCGACAAAGCACCGGCAAAATCGTCATCAATTAAGGAGCATTTAAGTTAAACGCATAGCCTTGAAAAAACAGTCATTTTGAAATTAAGTAACGAATCGCAAGTCAATAAGAACGGAATATCATAGAAAACTTATCACTAATCAACTGTTCCCGAAGACTAATCAATAACCAGTGCATAAGCCTGTATGTAACCAACAATAAACTGACTTGAAAATGAAATCGTTGATCATAAAAGCTAAAGCCTCATGGTAATCGAACCAGTTCCCATAATAATAATAATAATAATAATAATAATAATAATAATAATAATAATAATAATAATAATAATGTTATTCGTTTTTACATCCCACTAACTACAGTTACGGTTTCGGAGACGCCGAGATGCCGGAATTTTGTTCCGAACAAGTTTTTCTACCGACCCAAGGCTGAAGGATTTAAGCACCTTCAAGTATCACCGGAGTGAACCAGGATCGAGCCTGCCAAATTCGGCTTAGAAGGCCAAGCGCTCTATCGTCCGAGCTACTCAGCCCGGCGTCCGCCAAAGAGAATTCTAGTTCGAACTCTGAGAGGGTCCTAAATGTTAGGGTCAGTTATGTAGAGAATAACCAATGATTAGAATCCACATTTGTAACCGTCAACAATCACGCTTAAGGTCGAGCCGGAGGGCCCGCGTTGAGTGGCCTGGTTCCACCCCCACAGTGACTATTTTGAGTGCAGTAGTTTTAGCTCTCCCCTAATTCCTTCGTGTTTTCAAGACTCTCTTCACACAAATCTTTATATCAGCCTTGAAGGCGACTTCTTTTTCATTTATATATACCAGATTTTGGATACAGCTAAGCCCCTCCTTATTACAACAGATGCTATGCGGGATGTGGCTGTTGTGCACTGTAGCAGGAACACTTCATTGGCACGTCTCGTTAATTATCACACTTGAGTGTACAACAGGTGAGTAATCGCCTCTTATGTATTATCAATCAATCACCACTAATCTACATTTAGAGCAGTCCCCAAGGTGGCAGATTTCCTATCCGTTGTTTTCCTAGCCTTTTCTGAAATAATTGCAAAAAATTTGAAAATTTACTAAACATCTCCCTTGATAAGTTATTACCGAGCTCGATAGCTGCAGTCGCTTAAGTGCGGCCATCCAGTAATCGGGAGATAGTGGGTTCGAGCCCCACTATCGGCAGCCCTGAAGATGATTTTCCGTGGTTTCCCATTATCACACCAGGCAAATGGCGGGGCTGTACCTTAATTAAGGCCACGGCCGCTTCCTTCCTATTCCTAGGCCTTTCTTATCCCATCGTCGCCATAAGACACATCTGTGTCGGTGCGACGTAAAAAAAAAAAAAAAAAAAATTGATAAATTATTCCAAACCCTAACTCCTCTTCCTATAAATAAACACTTGCCCCAATCTATCCTTTTAAATTCCAAAGTTATCTTTATATTGTGATGTTTATTTCTTTTAAAAATACCACTCAAACTTATTCGTCTACTAAAGTCATTCCACGCCATCTCTCCACTGACAGCTCGGAACGTACCACTTAGTTGAGCAGCTCGTCTTCTTTCTCCCAAGACTTCCGCATTCGGGAAACAGAGAGTGCTGGTCCCCACCACTGGTTGTCCTGAGAATGTTTTCCGTGGTTTTCCATTCTCATTCACTAAGGTGAATACCGGGACAGTTCCTAGTACAGGCCACGGCCGCCAACTCTCTCACCTTGCCCCCACATTTCTTTCACCGTATTAAATCTCCCTGGTCTGAGAGACGGCGTTACCTTCTAGGACAGTGGTGTCGAAAAGTGTGGTAAATTACGCGTACCACTAGGAGTACGTAGAGTCGTCTCAAGGGGTACGCAAATTTTTCGTAGCTGCTGTTTCGTGTAAGCAGTTCAAAAATAAGTCGAGGCTGTTCATTTTCAATAAAATCTTGTTTTGATTTAGTGTTTTGGTCTACCACTACACAGTCCCCTTTCCGAACTCTTCATTCTAAAATATGTGTCAGTTTGTAACACCCATTGCATTAATAATTATACTCGTATATAGGCCTGTATATCGTCCGACTCATTGGCTAAATGGGCGTACTGGCCTTCGGTTCAGAGGGTCCCAGGTTAGATTCCCGCCCGGGTTTGGGATTTTAATCTGGCTCGGTGACTGGGAATATGTGTCCGTCCCAACACTCTTCCCTTCATATTCAGACATGCCACATTACCAACCACCATACAATCACGTAATAGTGATTACATTCCTCCATATAGGGTTGGCCTCAGGAAAGGCATCCGGCCGTTAAATAGGGACAAATTAACATGTGCTACGCAGGTCGCACCGGCGACCCCACCTGTGTGGGAAAAAGCGGTAGGAAAAGAAGAAAGGCCTAGGCCTATATATTGTTGCTAGTCAATGAACGCCTCGTAAAATTCCACTCACGAGAAAACCACTTTCTCCATCTGACCTGTGAAGACAAAGGGGAACAGAAGACTCCAATGGTCGAAAAATTGGACTGTCGTTAAGCAATGAAAATCCCAGGAGCAGTCCTCCGACCATTGCTGACAGCTCAGTCTTGAGCTTTTCCTGTGAACTTTTCTCCGAAGGAGTTACGAGGCTCCGTTTGTCCGGCGGAGATATTATATACCGGTGCAATAAATTCTTGTTATTATTGGGAAACAGGCTGGTGTAGCGGCTTAGCTGCTTGCCTGTCATCCCAGCGACTGTGGTTTGATTCCTGGTGTTGCTGGGGTGGGATTTTGAATTGAAAATCCCCTGGTGTCAGGAAGGGCATGCCATGCCACAATTTTTTCTCTCCCTGAGGGTGGGGGCGGTAGGATAACACCCAGGGTATCTTCTGCCTGTCATAAGAGGCGACTAAAAGGGGACCTAGGAGCTCTTAACTTGGGAGCGTGGGTTGGCGACCACTGGGCCCTCAAGTGAGTCCTGGTATTACTTCCACTTACTTGTGACCTTTCTTGGTCAACTCTTGTCCTTTTCCGACCCCGACGCTATTAGGTTTGCGAGGGCTAGGGAGTCTTTCATTTTCACGCCCCTCATGGCCCTTATCTTCCTTTGGTTGATACCTTCATTTTTCGAAGTGTCGGATCCCTTCTATTTTTTCCCTCTGATTAGTGTTATATAGAGGATGGTTGCCTAGTTATACTTCTTCTTAAAACAATAATCACCACCACCACCACCACCACCACCACCACCACCAATCTTTCATGTGCACGCCCTTCGTGGCCCTTGTCTTCCTTTGACCGATATGCGGAAGATTATGATTGTTAGATTATAGTTCGTATTATTTGGCATCCAGCAACAATAATTTGTTATTTCTGGCATAAGCCTAATCGCAATACTTCGGGGAAATGAAGGTAAAACAATTGGATTTCGGGGCTACGCCAACCGAAAAGTCTGAATACCACTGGTCTAGGAGGCCTATCGTCCTCTTCAAGGACGGGATGAAAACTTCAGTAGTAGTAGCAGTAGTAGTACTAGTAGGAAAATCCACAGTCTGTATCCAGTTTCAACTGGGTCAGGAATGGAATGAATGAAGCTCCTATAGCCTATAGCAGCTAGGGTAGAAATTGTGCCGGCTGCCGAAGCCTGTCGCACTTCTCTGGAGCAATGATTAGTGAATAGACAGATGAAATGAAATTATATTGGAGAGTGTTGCTGAAATGGAAGATGACAGGATAAACCGGAGTACGCGGAGAAAAACATGTCCCGCCTCCACTTTGTCCAGCATAAATCTCACACGGAGTGACCGGGATTTGAACCACGGAACCCAGCGGTGAGAGGCCGGCGCGCTGCCGCCTAAGCCACGGAGGTTATAGAAGTAGCGCAGAACAAAAATGGGCTGAAAGTTTGTTTCACGTACAATGCGGTTCTGAAATTAAATACTCATTTGAACAGCAACACACGCTACCTTACAAGGGTTTCCTCACGAATACTCACAGGTCTGATGGCCAAAGATTATCAACATTCTCTAAAATGAGTCGAGACGCGAAGAAATACACAGCAAAGTGTTAGGAATTTCACTGCTCTGATACGCAGAGGAGGGTCTACCTGTCGCGAAAGATACTTGATAGGCTATTGTTTTGGAACGGTCTGTGGTTAGTCGGTAATTATGTCATCACCTGGAGGTGCCGCTAATTTCTGCTCTCCACCTCGGTAAACCCACAGCCTGCCCTCTCATAAGGAGATACATCATCAGCCTTCTCCCCCTCCAGACGCTCCCCACACAAACCGCGGAATACATTAACAAAATTTCGTCACCCCCAAGAGTTGAATGAAAGCAGCAAGATTTAGGCACTCCCTTAGGGCCATTAAGTTACTAAATAACAGTTGCATGACAACCCTTAAAATATTCAACAGCATTAGTAGCCTATAACCGAGAATGCGAAACGTAAGTCCACCGTTTCTCAAGAGGACAACAGCAAATGCATACCCTATACGAACACATCAATAAATAATAATAATAATGATGATGATAATAATAATTTTATTTTACAATATGTTTAACGTCGCACGTAGGCCCTACACAGATAGGTCTTATGGCGACGATGGGATAGGAGAGGGCTAGGAGTGGAAAGGAAGTGGCCGAGACCTTAATTAAGGTACAACGCTAGCATTTTCCTGGTGTGAAAATGGTAAACCACGGAAGACCATCTTCAGGGTTGCTGACAGTGGGGTTCGAACCCACTATCTCCCGAATGCAAGCTGATAGGTAGGCCTACATGACCCAAACCGCACAGCCACTTCCTCGATGATGATGATGATGATGATGAAAATAATAATAATAATAATAATAATAATAATAATAATAATAATAATCGTATAGCCCCAGCTACCGTGTGCAGCCATTTTGATTGGACGCCATTTAGGTAGCCTGCTTTTCAATTTCGATGTTGCGTTTTACTCGACTAGATGATAGAGAAATGACCTCTTTTGGGTGATTTATGGCCAAATTTTAATTCATTTTGATGGGTTTCACCAGAGATCTTTTAGGCCCTACATGCCGAAATAGAATGCCAAATTAACTAATTTTCCCCTTCAAAATCCGACTACCTCTGCCGAGTTTAAATCCAGAATCTTGCGATTCGGAGGCCAATACGATCCACGGAAGGAACTGCTAAGACGGTTGAATACCTCAGACATTGAAGGCATAATTTTCTCATAAAATTAGGTTTGTCCATCTTTTTGCGGCGGACGTACGTAAAGTAAAAGGACAGCTCACCACAAACGCCAATGAAATATGGTATTGAAAGTGAAATCCACGTATCTTGCTGTCAGAATACCGAAGAGGATCTTTTAATTACTTATTAATAGAATCGTAAATATATCATACAGAACTCAAAGAGACTAGGTATCCTCAGCTAATGAATGCGCGAATAGGCTTGTATCCTGATTCCTTTAATCAATGGCGTGGCCCCTTCACGCTTTAAAAGTATTTGATTACATTCGTTAACGGGAATACAATTAAGTGACCTACGTATTATTGCGCTAAACGGACGCTGTAAAACGTAAGTAATTATGGAGCTTTAATTACGGCACATACAAACGAATCGAAAGAAAACCATGGCAAATTATTCGCTGAATTCAGGGGAATAAATGAAGACGGATAAAAACTGAAACGTGCAACTAAATTCAAATATTAAGGAAAAAAAACGTTCATGATTTAGAAAGGTTCGTTCTATTAAAATCTGATGGCTGATTGATTCATTTTTGTCATGCAGTTCTCTAGATACAGACCCTAAGGGACTTTTCATTAACGCCAATATTTAGAGGCATGATTTCCTCGCATTAATTTCTGTTCGATTTCTTGAAAAGCTAACAATTTTTCCTGAAATAAGTCTTGACTCATCGCTTGAATTTCGCTGTAATAATTTTTTTAAACTATTCATAAAAAGTCTCGTTCATGCGATTTGTGAATTATTGCTTGTTGTTAAAAGGAGCCTAACATCTAAGCTCATCGGCCCATTGTGAATTATTTATGTGAAAGATATATAAAGATAAACAGTAGATAATCACTCATTATTCCTTATATCCCTAATCAAGATTACACAACAAATTACCCTTTCAGCCTACGTGGCTTAACCTTTCGGGGATTTACTACAATATTCAAACGAACAGGTAGGCCTACTTCTGTCCAATTGAGAAATCCTTATTCTGTCTTATATTTCCTTTCTTACACGCGATACCGGAATACAAAGCTCGTTATTTTCCACGAATCTCATTGCAGTTTCACCATTATCGCAAAATAAGTAAATTTTGCTTTAAACTGCTCTTATCGTTGTAATTCGAGAAAGTGAAATCACTAATTTCTTAAACAGAATCACGTGATTCGTTAAGATATCTCAAAAATGCTTCAAAATATTTTTGTCGCGTTTATCGTCAATGCGAAAAAATCACGTCTCTACCAATATTATATCAGGACTGGTTTTCTACACGAAGAATTGGGATTTCGGCAAATATGTTGAAGTAGTCTAGCTTAAAGAACTGTAGATAAATAAATGCATGCCTTGGGTAATTAAAATACAATGTACAAAATATGCAGTGAATACTCTGTGTGCATTTCCTACTGAAGTCATGGCTGTTGAGTCAAACTTTGCGAAGGCTGAGAAGTAAACGACTGGGCGATTGGTGTTATCAGCTTGCACAAGTTTTGAACGTTTTAGTGATAGCAGAAAAACAACCACAATGCACTTCTGACAGAAATTGTTCATTTAAAATAGATTTTCCATCAAGGACAGTTAAATAATAATAATAATAATAATAATAATAATAATAATAATAATAATAATAATAATAATAATAATGACGCGCACAAACGAGACCTTTCCAGAAAAAAGCATTGTGACTTTTGGGACTTTCCGGGATATGAAGTGGACAACTGGCGCAAAGTGGTCCGATGAACGCCGCGCTCAACAGAGCTAATGAAAACCTAATGGATCAGTCGAAGACTGGGTAAACGCCAGAACGTGTAATGAAACTTATCGTGGTCATGGTCCCTAGGTGGCCGATTAGAATAAAAATAAATGAATAAATAAATAAATAAATAAATAAATGATAATAATATTTAGTGGATCAACACCTTAGTCAGAAATGTACGAAAATATAATTAAACGCTTTAATCTCGAAACTTTTCTATCTTATCGTAGTTAAAACGATCCCTCATTAACGTACAGAAACGGTGATGTGAGCTACAGGAGTTTATAAACGCAGAGGGCCATGATTTGTCTTCCAATTACGTCCTTCTGTTTTAAGTAAATTCCAGAAGATCTTGCCCGGAAAGCACGGCCTCCTGAAAAAAAAGAACGCTTAATATTATAGACGTTAGAAGGCCAAGTTCTGCTTTCGCCTTTATCTACTTGAGATTTAAACATACAGTACTTAGGTATGCCTATACCTTTCATATTAAATTACTCATAAATAGGTTTATTTGGAAATACGTTTCTAATGTTGGCTGCTTTCGTTATAAAATGTATATCTATTTGGATGAACGGTTAGAACAAAATGGACATAACGTGCCTTCTGAAGTGAAATAAGTGCGATTTAAATGAATAACACTGCTCAATATCCGCAGTTCCGATGACCGTTTGCGTTCAAAACAAAATCAAATATGAAGCATGACATCTCGGTCTCAATGAAGTACCGAATAATAATAATAATAATAATAATAATAATAAAAATAATAATTTTAAATCACCACAGTAGTTTATATGTAACTGTAACTGCAAGACACATAAGAGATATGAAATTGGACACACGCCTGTGCTGTAATTTAGCGAACTTAATGACTGCCTGCACTCGGATGGAATTCGAGCTTTCGGCCACTGATAGTATGGTCCACACATAAAATATAACGCAGTAATAATAATAATAATAATAATAATAATAATAATAATTTACGTTTGTTGTCATTTTAATCCATGCTTAGACTATCTCTTCTGAGTTCTTCGGAACACATTGCGTTTGGTGTTGTGGAATAAATAGAACTGAAGCCATTTTCAACCATCTTAATTACATGCCCGGTGTTAAAAATATTTTTGCAAAGAATCACATCAACATTTTGTGCATCCGAAATACCTTATGTAGAAACTAAAAAAGAATTCACAAGTAATTTTTTTTTGGTAGTTTTCTTAGATGATATGTGTCTGAAAGTTTTTAGCGCTAGATGAATGGTCAACGAACACACATTCGCTGGAGAGCCTCTCACAGTGTTGAACTGGACGCCAAATGTTAATTGTCTAAACTCATTTGCTGCCTCTAATCAAGCGGCAGTGCCCAAAGTTCAACAGTACTTGACTTAGACAAGTAATATTGCACTCAAGATCAAAGTTAACAAGAACAATAAGGGATCATTTCTGTTTTATGCTGCAACTTTGCTAGGTTGAAATTTACTCAAAAAATCAAATTAATTATATTTTTAAAGCAAATTATCCTGAAGAAAACTTGAAAAATACATTTTTACTGCTGAAAGCTAATGGAATATTAAGAGTCGAAAGAAAATAACATTTATGGTACATTGCATTTCATGAAAAAGAAATTTCAGAAACTCAACTCTAGGCTTAAATGAATAAATTATAAGTAATTAATCGAGTTTAAAATTCAGTATGCAAATGCATTCATCAAGTTAATGTCTTGCAACCCTGAGCTACTTGCTAAGACAGATTATTCATGAAACAAAGACAAATTTTAAACATTCGGAGGTAGAAGAAGCTGATAGGAAAAGAATAGGCCTACATTAATTAGATCTGTATGGCATCATTTTTCTGAAATTCATTGGCCAAACCAGTGAGATAATATTCTTTGACATGAGTCTGCATAGGCACATACAGTTTTTTACTAACAGAATTTTGTTAGAAAAATCCTATGATCAGATATTCGTCAATGTTATAGCAGAATCATAATGGACTGGCTTTAATTCTAAGACAGTTCGACTGTTGAATTATTTAACATTTCAAAAACAGAAGGGGAATTTAAATAAAATAATTTTTATACCCGTAGCAACTGCACAAACATATCACCAGATCGGCAGTATGCGAAATCTATTATTTTTCGAATGCCACATTACTCTTAAAATGGGATTTATAATAGGACATATTAACACTGAATCTGGATGACACTTTTAATGAAACAGGCAAAAGCCTATTACATGTTCAATAAATGGTTCTTAGTCTACGCAAGTGACTAACGATACGTACACTCCCATGCATATCCTTTGTCAAAAAATTAAAAAAATGATGCCATTATTTATTAAACTTTCGGAGATACTTGTTTGCGAATTTTAAAAATCATCTCATGATGACTATGCGGGTATTTTTTTTTTTACTAAGAAACGTTACTATGAAAATACTTAAGAAGACATTGACAAGCATAAGAAATACTGTGACAGAATACTGATTATTTGAGAACTATCAGAAAACTAATATGGACAACGTATGTGATCAAACATATCTCACCTTGGTAGTATCTGCACAATACGCATGCAGAATAAATACCACGGGGTACAACAAAACAAACAGGGAAACAAAATAATTAAACACAATGTCTAGCGTGTAGAGATCATCACAGGAATTATAATAATATTATGTAAAATATTTAAGTGTGATAAAACAGTGAAATACGATCATATTGATGCAATTTCTGTGTCTAATCAATTATATGGAAAACGATTACGAAAACACACACAGCATGAATTCACCGGTAATGGTAAGTTAGATAGTCACAAGTGCAAAATACGTGACTTTGAATTTACAATTAAACAAATAAGATATTGAGATCAAAGGAAAGAAATACATCTGAAATTCTACCATTCAGGGAAAAGAAAATTCCACAGTTCATATTATAACAGTGACAATATTCGATGGAATATATATTGACATAAAATGAAAGGAAGTCATATAAGTTACGTATTCGTTTTCCGTATCAGTGAAATGAACTTACTAACCTAATGTTACCCAAAGCGTGTCTTAGCTGGGACGTGAAGCCAGGACGGTGATTGGTTTGAAGATCGGCGTCTGCTGCGACGTTGAGATACGAGGTTCGGGGCTGCTACTGCAACTGGAGGACGCCGTCGTCGTCGTCAGGGCCATTCCTGCCGACGGTGAGGAGGACAAAGACGCCGCTGCCGCCGCTTGGTGGAGCTGCTGCTGGTGATGAAGGAGGGACGCCGACGCCGGTGAATGACCCGCCAAAGACCTCAGTGTCGTATAGAAGTCGTGATAAGGGGTCGACGTGCCAGCCGTCGGGTAAAGTGCCGGATGTGAGGTTTGAAGTCCCGTCCTTAGAGGACCGTAAGGCGAGCCTGAACTGTCCGTGTTCGCCAGCAGTCTCTCCACTGAAAAGCCGTGAGTGGCAATGGGTTTTGGTAACGCTGGGGAGGGTTGTAACAGACCAGGATAAGGGTAAGCTGCAGGATACCGGTGGTACAAAGCTGCCGCCGCTGCAGGGTTACAGTAGAGTTGTCCCAGGGGAGAAATACCCCAAGGTCCAGTGGAAGGGTACGGCCCCGCTGCTCCTGCCGGCCCGAGACCTCCAGGGTACAAACCCGCGGCCGCAGCACCCAACACCACAGTCCTTTTGAAGGCCGCAAGCCGACTTCTAGATGCCGCTGTTGAACGTCTTCGTAACTTGCCAGTCGTACCCCCAATGAAGACATCTTCACTTGACGGATCCAGCATCCAATAATTACCCTTTCCAGGGTCATCATAATGCCTCGGAACCTTGACGAAACATTTATTGAGCGACAAGTTATGTCTGATTGAATTCTGCCACCCTTGTTTATTCTCTCTATAATAGGGAAAATTCTTCATGATAAATTCGTAGATCCCGTTAAGGGTCAGTCTTTTTTCAGGACTTTGCCTTATCGCCATCATAATCAAAGCATTATAACTATACGGTGGTTTCTCATTTTTCTTCTTTTCTTCAGTATTAGCTGGCTTACCTTCTGTGGATTCTGCTTCAGGCTTGCACTCTTCATCCCCATGAGAGCGGTTGCTACAGTCTAATGGTGGCGGAGTTCCCCCTCCAGTGACATCTAAATCAGATTCTGAATCACTACTGAGGTCTGGCGTTACCGCAAGGGCAGGGCTGCGCGGTCGACTAGCTGTCTCTGGCAGGATAGAACTGATACTAAAAGACGATTTCAAAGGAGTACGTGCCATTATAGGGTGGGGTAACATACCCTCAATCTTCACCATATTGTCATTAGAGGTAGCCACGACAACAGAAATACGATGAAACACTGCTTTACGAAATAACACACTTAAAAAACTTTACGCTCTGTTTTCCAAGTTCACTTGTTGACCATGCTCTACGCCACTGCACAGTGTTTGTAGTAAAACACAATATAACCGACTTGTTCACTTTACTGATAAGACAGCTAGCGCACTACTATTACAATAACTTGCCGTCACTTGCTTGACGTGTGTTCTTAGCGGAGTCTAACTCGCTTCTGGTCTTCTATTTGCTACCCACAAAACCTAACAAGAGAATATTTTTGAAAAGCTAGCCTAAACAAGTTTCTCTGTTACAAACCCCGCCCTTTAGCCACGCCTCAGCTGGTGCGTGTCAGCCAATCATAACTGCCCGCGCCAACAGACATGCTCCGGTGGAGGGGCGGACACAGCTACCGACCAACACCCCACCACTGCTCGATGTTTAGAGGGAGGGATACGTAGGGTTGAAACACAAATAAGCTTCCAAACAAGCAAGACAACATCAGAGAGGGGAGAAGCGCGAGAGAGAGTGAGAGAGAGAGAGAAACGAAAGAGAAAAAGGACAAGAACGCCATCAGACGACAACACGAGGAACCAGTTTGACCAACACTTGTCTAGCTACCCCCCACGCAAGTTGGGGACAACAATAAAATCATCTACACAAGCAGGGAAGACAGACAGATAAACATATTTGCTTTGCCATCCCCCAAACATTTATATTTATTTTATTTGGTAAAGAACCACTTATTATTATTATTATTATTATTATTATTATTATTATTATTATTATTATTATTATTATTATTATTATTATTATTTTCAGAATTAAAATGAAGATTCACAGCCTGATTCCAGTCATTCGACTGGGTCAGGAATAAAATGAATGAAGCCCCCATTTAGCGGCGAGGATAGGAATTGTGCAGGCTGCTGAAGCCTGCCGTAATCTCCCCCTGTGGGTGGGGGCGGTAGAATAACACCCACGGTATCACCTGCCTGTCGTAAGAGGCGACTAAAAGGGGCCCCAGGGGCTCTGAACTTTTGAGCGTGGGCTGGCGACCACAGGGCCCTTAGCTGAGTCCTGGCATTGCTTCCACTTACTTGTACCAGGCTCCTCACTTTCATCTATCCTATCCGACCTCTCTTGGTCAACTCTTGTTCTTTTCCGATCCCGACCCTATTAGGTTTGCGAGGGCTAGGGAGTCTTTCATTTTCACGCCCTTCGTAGCCCTTGTCTTTCTTTGACCGATATCTTCATTTTTCGAAGTGTCTGATCCCTTCCATTTTTCCCTCTGACTAGTGTTATATGGAGGATGGTTGCCTAGTTGTACTTCCCCTTAAAACAATAATCACCACCACCACCTGTCGTAATCAGTAACGACTGACAGATGAAGTGAATTGTTATTGGAGAGTAAGTTATTGCTGGAATGAAAGATGGCAGGGAAAACCGGAGTACTCGGAGAAAATCTTATCCTGCCTCCGCTTTGTCCAGCACAAATCTCACATGGAGTGATCGGGAGTTGACCCGCGGGACCCATTGGTGAGAGGCCGGCGCGCTGCTGCCTGAGCCACGGAGGCTTTTATTATTATTATTATTATTATTATTATTATTATTATTAGACTATTATTATTATTATTATTATTATTATTATTATTATTATTATTATTATTATTATGTTGTTGTTGTTCTTTTAAATTTGTTCTACATCGCACCGACACAGATAGACTTATGGCGACGATGGGATAAGAAAGGGCTAGGAGTGGGATGGAAGCGGCCGTGGCCTTAATTAAGGTACAGCTCCAGCTTTTGCCTGGTGTGAAAATGGGAAACCACGGAAAACCATCTTCAGGGTACCGACAGTGGGGCTCGAACCCAATATCTCTCAGATGCAAGCTCAGAGCTGCGCGCCCCTAACCTCACAGCCAAATCGCCCGGTGTTTTTAATATCATTATTGTTATTATTATCATCATCAGTTTATTGACGGAGAACTGGTTTACATATTAAAAATATGAACCACCTTTCATAATAAATTGTTAAAATAGGGTTCGAATGCTCATATGATAATTTTACTTTCAAATTAAATTTAACATTCATTGATTTACAAACATCTCTTTATCTTGCTAGTCGTTTAACGTACAGTAGCCTAGGTCTGACACTGATTTTTCTGCGATATATTATAACAACCTAAGAATCGTCCATGTATGACCTTAAAAATGACAACATATGACTCAGAAGTAAATAAATATGTAACCTAAAATCTTTTCAGTCCGTCGAACACACAAATTTAATATAAATACTACGCGTTAACATACCTGTAAAAATCACACTATTAAACAAGGAATAGGAATACACACTATTAATAGTGTGTATTTTACATGTGTTATAGTGTAGACTAGTAATGGTCTTTATATCGAACTTGTGTGTTTAACCGAGTCGACAGTGGAAAGTATGGCTTCTTTCTTAACAAAGTAATTAAATATGACGTGAAATTGTCTATAGCATATAGGCCTATGGCACTTTTAAAAATAAAGAATCATTTCCGAAATCCGTAAATGTAAGTTAGTTAGTTAGTTGTGAAGACAAATAATATTATTATTTAAAAAAGAATCACAGCTGCAAAATTTATGCTAAATTCTTCCATTATTATTATTATTATTATTATTATTATTATTATTATTATTATTATTATTATTATTATTATTATTGTACCGGGCGGTACACCACCACGCTGCTAATTTAAAATTGGCGCCAGTTGAAACTCCTCTGCCGGAGGAAGTCTGAACTTTATTGACGGTATTAATTTTCAAGTTTCTCAGAAGATGTCACTAAGTGGAAAGTTTGGAGTTTTTGAACTGTGCCACTTTTGATGTATTTTTGTTTTACCGGTAGTAAGAAGTGTGAACTTTCTCTTCTAGAGGACACTACTGAAAAACTACAATGGTGCACCCTAGTGCGATGTGAAAGAACTATTTTTTGGAGAAATTTTGAATTCAAAAGTTTCTTTCTTGTTAAAATTTTTTTTCTGTTATTGTTTAAGTTGGCTGTATACCCCTCTCTTTCCCCTTGTTTTGTATTTAGCCAATCCCGAATTTCTTTAATTAACTTCTGACCAATCTGATGTATCTTCCCCCATCTTGAATATGCTGCTTATCCCTAACCAATAAAGTGATTGTGGGCGGGTGTTTTCTTTCCAAAAACGCCTCGAACTTTCCGCGAGAGTATATAAACTGCTGATTTTTGGGTCTCTGCGCCACTTCTGTACCATCTTTCAGTGCGTAAAGTACCTAGCAGGAGGCGGGAAGCGCCTCTTTCTTCGGCAGCGGTCAACAACAAGGTAATGGCCGATTTATAACTTCCTTCTTTGCTAGCTCAGCAGTTTAACTCTCGGGGCGGGTCCGAAGTTTTTCCATAATGTAACCTTCCTTAAAATGTAAAGACCCTTGGTATCTATTCTCTCTTTAAACTGCATATCGGGATAGAGAGTGCTTAACCCTCTCGAGCTCCCACTCATATTGTTTTGAGGTGAACTTATTTTTCTCAACCTATTCTTCTTTAACGTTATGTAAATTGTTTCTTTCTTAAGTCACCTCTTTAGTATGGGATTAGCCCTTGTATTAACGGCCTAGTGCCAAGTAGGTTTTAAACAAAGTGTATTAGGAGCGCAAGTTCGCCTCCTCTCAAATTGTTATTTTAGAGGTCATGTAATTAATCTTTTTCTCACTTAATAGACCTCAGTAGGTTGGGTAGTTTACCCCTGTGTCTATGTCCTGAGAGGACAACTTGAAGGTGGAGTTTGGTGTGGCCTTTGAGAGGCTTAAAGTTTGAGAGCGAGTGGCTCTTTCTTGAAATGAGTGTTGTATGCCTCGAGGAGGCTTTTCTGTGTAATTGGGAGCAAGTGCTCCTGAGCATGAATGGGGTTTTCTGCCCCTCTGTTAAAACTTATTTTGGAGTAAGGTTGGGCTGATTGCCCAAGAATTGTAAAGCCGGGGCGCGAAGCCCAAATCCGGTAAATATTGTAACTACATTTTGTTGACTTGCTACTCTGTACCTGCCATGCTTGTTATTTCTTTATTTTGAAAAGAAAATATAACCTTGTTAATTTTACATGAACTCTAATTTCGTAGCTTGATACCCGTTCACACCCGCACCTTCTTTCACCTCTAACTACCGCAAAAACACGGTAACAATTATTATTATTATTATTATTATTATTATTATTATTATTATTATTGAAAAAGAGGCAACAATTCAGAAAGGAGTGAGGCAAGGTTGCAGTTTCTCCTCCCTCCTTTTCACTATTTATATAGAACAGGCAGTAAAGGAAATCGAAGAGGAATTTGGGAAGGGAATCACAATCCCAGGGGAGGAAATCAAAACCCTGAGATTCGCTGATAATATTGTTATTTTATCTGAAACTGCAAAAGATCTTTGGAAATTGCTGAATGGTATGGACAGATTCCTAGGTAAGGAGTACAAATTGAAAATAAATAAGTCCAAACGGAAAGTAATGGAGTGCAGTCGAACGAAGTCAGGTGATGCAGGGAATATTAGACAGAGAAATTAAGTCTTAAAGGAAGTAGATGAGTATTGTTACTTGTGTAGTAAAATAACTAAAGACGGCAGAAGTAAGGAGGACATAAAATGCAGACTAGCACAAGCAAGGAAGGTCTTTCTTAAGAAAAGAAATTTGCTCACTTCGAACACTGATATAGGAATTACAAAGATGTTTTAGAAGACCTTCGTGTGGAGCGTGACATTGTATGGAAGTGAAACATGAACTATAACTAGCTCAGAAAGAAAGAGAATGGAAGCTTTCGAAATGTGGTGTTACAGAAGAATGCTGAAGGTGAGATGGATTGATCGAATGAAGAATGAAGAGATACTGCATCGAATTGGTGAGAGGAGATCGATTTGGCTAAATTTGACCAGAAGAAGAGATAGAATAATAGGACACGTCTTAAGACACCTAGGACTTGTGCAGTTGGTTTTTGAGGGATGTGTAGGCGGTAAGAACGGTAGGGGTAGACCGAGGTATGAATATGACAAGCAGATTAGAGCAGATGTAGGATGCAGTAGTTACGTAGAAATGAAAAGGTTAGCACAGGACAGGGTGGCATGGAGAGTTGCATCAAGTGAGTCTGTGGACTGATGACTCAAATAATAACAACATATTAACTTATTATTATTATTATTATTATTATTATTATTATTATTATTATTATTATTATTATTATTAGGCTATATTAAAAGAGTTTACAAAAAAGCAGCTTTGGCAAATCCATCTGTCCGTTCTTTTTTTCTTTTGCTAGGGGCTTTACGTTGCACCGACACAGATAGGTCTTATGGCGACGATGGGATAGGAAAGGCCTAGGAGTTGGAAGGAAGCGGCCGTGGCCTTAATTAAGGTACAGCCCCAGCATTTGCCTGACGTGAAAATGGGAAACCACGGAAAACCATCTTCAGGGCTGCCGATAGTGGGTTTCGAACCTACTATCTCCCGGATGCAAGCTCACAGCCGAGCGCCTCTACGCGCACGGCCAACTAGCTCGGCTCTGTCCGTTCTACTGGACCAATTTGCTTAATTTATGTTTTATTCTCCCCGGAATTACCTGTCGGTGAATCATGAGACATTGATAGGTCTCCAAATTCAGCCAACTTCGAGTAATCATAAACTCCAATTATGAAATTATCATTCCAGTAATTGTAGGCGAAGGCTTGTCGTTACCTGCAATAAATTCTGCGCTTAGCAAGTTGCTAAGCAACTAACACTTTCATTAACATTCCGATGTAAGTGATTTTCATCCTTAGTAATGTCATAACGCTATGGTAATATCATTCCATGAAGCCATGTTTGATTCCTACCTGTCAAGCCAGAGAGTATACATTTTCTTCCTTCCGATCACGGAAGAATAATATTCGCTGCTAGATACTCTTTGATTCTCTAACCTTTCTCAGCTTCTAAATATATTCAACAGATGGCAGAGCGTTCCGAATAACTTACATGTTGCTAAGAGAAACAAACATCTACTTACAAACAGACCCCATCATAACATTCTCCTTAGATCTTACCTGGAAACACCTATCGAAGATTAACGTAGCTACACAAGAAAGAGTGAAAGCCATGCATCTTTAGAAAGTTTTCTGCCTGGCAAGAAAGGCTCCTTCGAAACTAACCTATGATCTTTCAAAACAACCGTTCTATACAGAATAACTGCGATTAAAGATACCGTTGGCTCCTACTACACAATACCAAGCTTTACATCGAGAACTGCAGGATAAAAGAGTGAACATATGGATAGATTTTTACCAAACAGACGGCATGATGACGTCGAAATGGATTAATTCTGACTACGATCTGCGCACATCAAGACGAGTTATCTGACCTGTTTATAACATGCTGCCGAGCAGCGCGGGTACATTTGCTAGTCATTATTATTGGGATAAAGGCAGGGAAAAGGAAGAAGAAGAAGAAGAAGTTACTATCACCTACCTCTGTGGATTCCATTAGATACCTTTCTAAACATGGGCTGATCTCATTTCCGAAGTTTTTAACAATTTAAAAGGTTCGGAAAGGTGGGTAAATAGGCCAAAATTAGTAACAAGGTCAAACCTATGTGGACTTCATCAGATACCCCTTTGAGCCACAACACTAATCCCAACCTATTACTTCAAAATTAGAATTTTAGCAGCCTATCGTACGAAGTACCAACAGTGAATGGAAACGCAATGTTCTCAACCGTCGGAAGACAGAACCTTCTAACCACAACCGTTGAAATGTTGGTTTAGTCATTTCTGTGCCACAGTACGCCACTGGTAGAAAATCCAGAGGGTGATCACGGAAGGAGGACTACCATTAAAGTAGAACAAATTAGTAATACACATTAGGGATGGAATTTCCGTCATTATTAGTCCGCCTCTGTGGTGTAGTGGTTCGTGTGATTAGCTGCCACCCCCAAGAGGCCCGGGTTTGATTCTCGGCTCTGCTACGAAATTTGAAAAGTGGTACGAGGGCTGGAACGGGGTCCACTCAGCCTTGGGAGGTCAACTGAACTGACGGGGATTCGATTCCCACCTCAATCATCCTTGAAGTGATTTTCTGTGGTTTCCCACATCTCCTCCAGGCAAATGCCGAGATGGTACCTAACTTAAGGCCACGGCCGCTTCCTTCGCTCTTCCTTGTCTATCCCTCCCCATCTTTTTATCCCCCCATAAGACCCACGTTCATCATAGCAGGTGAGGCAGTCTGGGCGAGGTACCGGTTCTCCTTCTCGGTTTTATCACTCGACAAAAAGTCTCACACACTGCCCTTGAGGCGGGAGAAGTGGGATCCCTCGCTGAGGTTCGAGGGAAAACAAATCTCGGAGGATAAACGGATTCAGAAATTAATAATAATAATAATAATAATAATAATAATAATAATAATAATAATAATAATAATAATAATAATGTTATAAAACTTTACTTCCCACTAACTACTTTTACGGTTTTCGGAGACGCCGTGGTGCCTGAATTAAGTCCCGCAGGAGTTCTTTTAGTGCCAATAAATCGACCGACACGAGGCTCACGTATTTGAGCACCTTTAAATACCACCAGACTGAGCCAGAATCGAACCTGCCTAGTAGGGATCAAAAAGCCAGTACCCCAACCGTCTGAGCAACTCATCCCTGCGGCTCAAATGACCCAGGCGTCTTAATTGCTGTAAAATGTGCATGCTTGTCCATAAAACTGGAAGAATGTTCAAATTGCTCTATTATTATTATTATTATTATTATTATTATTATTATTATTATTATTATTATTATTATTATTTCCGACTCGTTGGCTGAATGGTCAGCGTACTTGCCTTCGGTTCAGAGGGTCTCGGGTTCGATTTTCGGCCGGGTCGGGGATTTTAACCTTCATTAGTTAATTCCATTGGCCCGGGGGCTGGGTGTTTGTACTGTCCCCAACATCCCTGCAACTCACACACCACACATAACACTATCCTCCACCACAATAACACGCAATTACCTACACATGGCAAATGCCGCCCACCCTCATCGGAGGATCTGCCTTACAAGGGCTCCACTCGGCTAGAAATAGCCACACGAAATTATTATTATTATTATTATTATTATTATTATTATTATTATTATTATTATTATTATTATTATTATTATTATTATTATTATTATTTCCCGTGCTTGGAACTGTAGATGGTGAATAATGATTAAGCCACCCAAGAATCCGCTGATTTGACATCGGAATCGACCCTAAAATTCCGACAGTCTATATCTTTTATTGACGCCGTAAGGGATAGAACAACCTGTCAAAGAATGATCAATAAGGCGTCCTGGAGCATACTGGATTGAATGGATAAAATCAACATATTATTTCCGTCTTTTAACACCCACCGTAGGTTAAGCCGATCCCCTCGGACTCAGCGGGTGGGGATCGCACAAAAAAAAATCTCACCTCCCAGTACCACCGTCAACCAGTATCCCAGAATTGGGTCGCTCAGTCTGGCTACAGCTGAGGAGGCACCAGCTAAATCGAAGGGGGCCTTTCAGGAACGGGAATCAGAAGGAGGTTGGGTGGAATTTGGAAACCGATGACGATAGCCTTACTTTAGATTCCATCGCCGCATTTGCCTGTAATTTATGTCGAAGTGGAAAGGCCCGGAGGATGGTTAACGATTAGGATTTGTTCACAACGAGGCTGAGATTATTCCAGCATGAATTTAAAACTCTGGCAGGTACAGAAAAAGAACCCGAGAGTCACGGTATGTGCACTGAGACGACGAAAGTTTCATTGTTATTATGCAATATAGGCCTAAATCATCAGGCAATAGATTACAAGAAAGTGGAAATCCTCAAACCTTACGATTACTGGAAGAGAAGTTCGAATTTTTCTCTTTGGAAGTAGGCTACATATAAGGAATTGTTTCACTGTTGAAAAACTTGAGTTTATTCTCTTTTTAACTTCCTTTCCCTTTGTTTAAAGTTTTTCACTGATCCCACCGACGTGTAACAAACTAAGCGCATTTTACGCAACATTATCCTAGCAAGCCACGACACGCAATCCTCCGATCCTTGCCGTTTAATTTTGAATGACATTTATTGTTAGCTACTGACCACCTGCAGGTGCAAAATACACTGGTCAGAGAGTTCATCCTCCCTCGCTAACGGCCCGGTTTATTCAATATCAGTTAAAAGAACACTAACACACCGTTTGTTAACATAGCGTTAAAAATTTAGTAGCATGTTAAGATTCTTCCGTTTATGCAAACATTTCTTGGGAACTGTTAGCTAACACGTTGTTAACAGTCACGATCAGGAACTATCTATAAGGCAGTGGCAGAACCATGCAGTCTGTTAACGCGCTTCGATGCATATTTATTTGAATACAGCTGGAAACCAAGGCGCGTGAAGTCACATTTATTCGAATTTTTTGCCTTGACCGTGAATTTTCTGTTGCTCTATAGACCAATATGAAACAAAAACCCAGAAGAGAATGCGTGGTTCAAATTTCTCTTATTTTGAAAATCATTTCTAAGTATATACAAAGTGTTCTTCCTAGGACAGGGATGGCGAACCTATGCCACGCGTGTCACTAGGTGACACGCGAACACGATTTTGATGGCACACCACATGCACACATTAACGTTTTATGTACGTCTTGTACTACAGACTATACATATCCCATTCATGGTATAGTTATAGTGTTTTAGGTTTAATAAATAAATGCCGAAAATCTTTTTCTAGTCCCATTCGGACGTGCATTATGGCAACATCATGACGTCCGGGAGTCAAGTGAGATAAGTGTCACATGCGTCCGACGAACCATTCACTCAGCCACTTCAGTCAATTAGCGAAGTTTAGCTTGTGTCTGGTTGCCAAAATCGCGTAATTATTCGTAGCGTGTGTTTATTGTTTCGAATTTTGTAAGACAAATAGGCCTAGCTGCCAAGAGATTACCCCAACTTCGAGATTTAGAGAAACGATCGCACTTTATTTCAAAACCCCATTTTGCACAAATGATTGCTATCAAGGTCAATTTTTTAAGTGGTTAGATACAAAGGGCACTAGGAAAGCTTTGCAATGTGAGTGAACGCTTTGGACTTTTTCAAAATAATTGCACCACACTCAATACACTTCTCCATACGTCGAAACCAGTCACTGAACCAATTCTGCCACTTTTCTTCGGTTACTCTTCACACTCTTGATCCCATACTGCCAGACACTCCTCTTCGGATGCATAACGCGCCCTTTCAGCTTCATCTTCGCTTTTGAGAAGAGTGCGAAGTCACATGGGGCAAGGTCATGACTAAATGGAGGGTGATCAAGCACAGTCACACCTGATCTGGCAAGAAAATCCATTGTTAGATTAGCACGATATGTTGGAGCATTGTCGAGATGCAGGAGCCAAGTGTTGAGCCGTGACCTTGGACGGAGCTGCTAGAGAGCCTGGATGACCTGAGGCAGACAAGTCTCACTGTACCACTTAGCAGTAACTGTCCTTTGTGTTTCTAGCATAACCCGAGTCAGGATGCCCCGTTTATTGAAGAATACTGCGATCATCCTTTTCTCCACTGACCTTGACTTTCGCACAGTCACAGGAGTACCCTCATTTTCAAACAGCCACATCTCGTTCTGGGATTTTGTTGGGACATCGTAATAATAAAGTCAAGTTTCGTCAACTGTAACGATGTCATTGACGTTACGCGAAGTCCCATTTTCAAATTGTTTTAGCATTTTTCGGCACCATTTCACACGATGTGCCTTTTGTTCCTCTGAAAGTGAATGGCCAAAGGGAACAAACCTTTCTATAACATGGAGTGGTCATGTAGAATTGAATGAATAGCTGGTGCAGGGATGCGGAGGGTCTTTTCTACCTGCCGATACGTCAACCGCCTCCCTTGCTGCAACATTTTCCTCACAGCTTCAATGTTTTCCTCAGTCACTGAATCAGACGGTCGCCCATAACGAGGATCATCTTCAGCCCCAAAATTTCCCCTCTGGAACTCTTTGTACCAGCGGAAAATTGTTGTCCGATGTGGACAGTCTTTGCCCAGCACAGGAGTCATTTCCTCCAGGCACTGGTCAACAGTTAATCCACGAGCAAAATTGTAGCGGATAATTGCGCGATATTCACCTTTAGACCACACTGACACCTTAACTTCCTTTCAATCCCACTGCTTGGTAACAACTGGTGTGAAGGTCACACCTTGCTGTCTTCTAAGCCAGTTTTCACCCCTCACCATAACAGGGGTGTCCAGCCAACCGTTTTTGCGTATGGCAAAACTTTCCTAGTGCCCTTTGTATTGACAGTTTAGAAATGGAGTTGACTGAATTCAGGAAAGCAGTACATCTGTTAAATTCCTGCAACTTGGTGAAGAATTGGTGAAAATCAACCGTGTTATTGATGGTGAATATTATTTCCAGAAGCCAGATGACTTAATACTTCAACAGCGGAACAACCTCCCACAAATGTTTTCGGCCATGGAGAAACTTGCAACAGTGTTAGTTACCTTGTTTGAGTCATCATACGCTTGCGAAGAGCTATTTTATGCAATGAACGTTGTGAAGTCAACTGTTAGAAACCGTCTTAGTTCAGACCTAAGTGCTTCTTGTGTGTTACCGAAGACAAATTAAGAACCAAACATAAATGGCATGGCTACTAAGATTCAGCAACAAGTTTCACACTAAAGTTGAGAACGACATTTCACTTAAAGTCCTTCGGCAATATCAGCATTTTTGATTTCTATACCCAATAATACTCAATGACGAAGTGTGTTACAATGGGCGCTTATTGTATTTAAACACAATTAATATTAGTTATTCTAAAAAATTACATATTTAAATGTATTTTTGCGGTATTGGCAAAATATATGTAATAACATATTATAAAACATAATTTGGAATTAGGCATGGAAGTCGGGGGTGGGTTGGTAGGGGTGGGGTGGTTGTAGCCATTCCAAAGGAAAATAAGTGGCACAGTATACAGTTCAGAAAAGTAAACCAGACTTAAAATGGCACACTAGTTGGAAAAGGTTCGCCATCCCTGTCCTAGGACCTTTTTAATAGGCGCTATTACAGACCGCCCGGCTAAAATAACCTATTTATGTGTTAGTTTCATAACATTAATACATATTTGAGTCAAAGAGTGTTCCAAATTAAAATGTAAATTCTGAAAACTTGTTTATTTAAATGATGAATCTTCATTATTGTCAGCACAATCTCATCAGTTACATCCGAGAGCTTGTTTATCACGTAGTGTCCGGATTAGCGTGCGAACACTAGATTCCGCATGGCATTCCACAGCAACCGAGTGATAAGTCCAGGTGTTACATGATGATGAACGAGCAACAAACACGAGAAGTTCCAAATACTTTTATGTCTTGTTCGTGATAATAACACTAAAATAGTTCAATTTTGCAGTTAATGTTTACCTGTCTGATATTATTGTTAATGCTCTGAGGGGAATAAACTGAAATGTGATCATATTAACTTTTTACGTAGTATTTCCCGCCCGGCTGCTCATTCCTGCCATCCAGCTGGCGAAAATTGCTGGGGAGAAGACTGTAATACTACTATAGAAAGTAAGCAAACTAATGGATCCGTGCTCAAAGCTAAAAGTGACCGTTGGCAGAAAATTTGTACATACTGATGTTACCCAACGTACGATAAAACAACTGTATGAAAATCATCTCTTCCGTTTCTAACTCTTTCTAGAAAATGACTATCATATTCCAAATATTCAAGATAGAGAAGTTCTGCATCAAATGCACAGCTAACAAACAATTCAACTGCTTGAACCTGGACAGTTGAGTTTACTGAGAGTTTAACAGTTTGTTAGTCTTAATCAATGTTGATTAAATACTAATTAGGTTAAGTTCACGGTTAAATTATTTTGAACATGTAGTTTAATGTTAATTGAGGTTGAATAAACCGGGCTTAATGTGCTGTTAGTGTCAGAGGTAAAGGAGGTGAAGGCAAAGGAAATCCGGCAACCTGTGACATCTAGCGTCAGGTGGAGTAACTTCTAAGTTATACATACATCCTCGGGCTATGTTCAGACCGAAACGACAACAATATTCACTTCTCGATGATAATAATAATAATAATAATAATAATAATAATAATAATAATAATAATAATAATAATAATAATAATAATAATAATAATTCAGTTTATTTATCTTAACTTATTTGCACAATCTCAATTACCATATTGAACTTTCATTTGGATCCGCTTCTGTGGTGTAATTAATGTGATTAGCTGCCACCTCCATAGGCCCGGGTTTGATTCCCGGCTCTACCACGAAATTTGAAAAATTGGTACGAGGACTGGAATGGGGTCCACTCAGCCTATGAGGTCAACTGAGTAGACGGGGGTTCGATTCCCACCCCAGCCATCCTCCAAGTGGTTTTCCCTGGTTTCCCACTTCTTCTCTAGGCAAATGCCATGATGGTAACTTACTTAAGGCCAAGGCCTCTTCCTTGCCTATCCCCTCCGATCGATCTTCCAATCTCCCCACAAGGCTCCTGTTCAACATAGCAGATGAGGTGGTCTGGGCGAGGTTTTGGTCCTCCTCCCCAGTTGTATCCCCGAGACCCAAAGTTTTCACGCTCCAGGACACTTCTCTTGAGCAGGTAGAGGGGAAAACCAACCATGGAGGGTAAACAGATTATGAAAGAAAGAATAATAATAATAATAATAATAATAATAATTCTGTTTATTTATATTGAGTTATATGCACAATCCCAATCACCATATTAAACTTTAATTTGGTACAATTTATATCTGCCAAACGCACGTGCCCTTGTCAGCAGATAATTGTAATTAAAATGCATTTGATCAAAAATTACTTGGTATTAACTTACATGTAGATAATAGTTATAATGTTAAAATGTACACAAAATTTCTTGCAGTTGAATTAATTTTAACATATTTGGGATGAAAACTTTCTTCGTTTCTGTCTTTCCTTTTTAATCTATTTATCGTCCAGGGTTGGATTTTCCCTCGGACTCAGCGAGGGATCCCACCTCTACCGCCTCAAGGGCAGTGCCCTGGAGCGTGAGACTTTGGGTCGGCGATAAAACCGGGGAGTACGACCAGTACCTCGCCCAGGCGACTTCACTTGCTATGCTGAACAGGGGCCTTGTGGGAGGATGGGAAGTTTGGGAGGGTAGACAAGGAAGAAGGAAGGTTGCGACCGTGGCCTTAAGTTGGGTACCATCCCGGCATTTACCTGGAGAAGTGGGAAACCATGGAAAACTATATTTAGGACTGCCAACAGTGGGGTTCGAACCCACTACCTGCCGAATAGAAGCTCACAGCTGGGTCCAGCTTGAGGTGGGAATCGAAACCCCTCTACTCACTTGACCTCCTGGGGCTGAGTAGACGCCGTTCCAGCCCTCGTATCATTTTTCAAATTTCGTGGCAGAGCCGGGAATTGAACACGGGCCTCCGGGAGGGACATCTAATCACACCAACCACTACACCACACAGGCGGACGAGATGAAAACTTAAATATTTTAAATTAAATCTCTTACACAAAGTAGGCGTAAGTGAGCAAATTTTTCCTACCTTGTTCATGAATATTTTGTATTGTTTAGTTATTTGTTAAGAAACTTCCCATTTTTTAAAATTTTTTGCTATATGCTTTACGTCGCACCGACACAGATAGGCCTTATGGCGACGATGGGACAGGAAAGGCCTAGGAATGGGAAGGAATCGGCTGTGACCTTAATTAAGGTACAGCCCCGACATTTGCCTGGTGTGAAAATGGGAAACCACGGAAAACCATCTTCAGGGCTGCCGACAGTGGGATTCGAACCCACTATCTCCCGGATGCGAGCTCAAAGCTGCGCGACCCTACCCGCACGGCCAACTCGCCCGGTTAGAAACTTCTAATGTACTCTTACGCTAATAATAATAATAATAATAATAATAATAATAATAATAATAATAATAATAATAATAATAATAATAATAATAATAATAATAATAATTGCAACAGAACAGATCAATGCGTTGAAGGAAGTAGCAGAACAAACAGGTTTACAAATTTCCTTTCAAAAGACAGAAGTAATGTCAAATATCAAAGATGATACGGAACAACTAAACACCAAATATGGAATGATAAACCGTGTTAGTAAATTTAAATACCTTGGGGAATGGATTCAGCAAAATGGACTTGACAAAGAGGCCATAGCAGCAAGAATCAAGAAAATGGAAGTCACTTTCCAAACCACCCGCAACATTTACAACAAAAAGTGCTTTTCCCTGAACACAAAAATTCGTCACTACAACACTGTCATCAAACCAGTATCACTGTATGCATCTGAATGCCTTATCCTGTCCGAGAAATGTTTGCTTGCGGATTTAGAGAGGAAAGAAAGAAAGATCTTACACACCATACTTGGTCCAAACTACAAAAATGGCATCTACATTAGAAAATCCAGGCAAGAAATATAATCTAAGATAGAGAAGATCACGGACACAATGCGTAAAGGCAGAGTTCGCTTCTACGACGGATGATCGACTCTCGATGGACGAAACGTATCTTCAGTATATTTGACGCAAAACCAAAAACGGCAATGCCATGGTACGTTAATGTCAAGAAAGATCTTAAAGAACTGGGCCTACAAGCAGAAGATGCACAAGACCGAAATCTTTTCAGAGCAGCCATCAAGACTTTTGAGACTTTACGGGACGAAAAACGGGCAACTGGTGCTAAATGGACAGAAGAACGTCGTGCTAAACACAGTGAGCTAATGAAGACGATGTGGATCAAGCGAAAGACGAACAAATGCCAGAATGTAAAGTGAGGCTTATCGTGGTCCCTAGTTGGCCGATTAGCGAAGTTGAATAATAATAATAAAGTTGAGTGTATACCCCATTAACTCAACTTTTACGATTTTCAGATACGTCGAAGTGCCAGAATAATGTCCCAATCCTGGCAAAAAATCGACAGGAGGACAAGGTAATTGAGCTGTTTGAAATACCACTGGACTAAGTCGGAATCGAACCCACCAACCTCGCCTCAGAGAGCCATTGCTATATAAACTGAACCACTGAGACCGGCGGTGTGATAGCCTGTGTGCCTTCGATATTTATACAGGAGTGTATTTTCCTAACTTGACTTTGGATTTGGAATGAATTTGTCTGTCAGTTAATTACAATTTCGCCATTCGTCTGAGGTTGATTGTAGAAGAATTTTTTTAGAAAATGATCGATTTATGAGATCTTTATCCCCACAGCTTGCCAACATTATCAGGTGTATAGCCTATCATTGTGTTTTACCAACTGAGCTGTTAGTAACTGATACTCTCTCATTTGGCTAACAAAAGTATTTACGTGAGAACAATACATCAAAATATTAGTATATTTAGGTTATAATTTAAGGACTAGTTTCCAACATCTGGAATTGGCCCCTCCGACATACATTTTACGTTTTTTCAAACTAATTTCGGTGTGCCTAAAAGTCTTGCAATAAATATGATCAGAATGTTTATGTTCTGCAAAATACAAAAAATTAGATTTCCGCTGTCATCGGCCGAAATTTTCCTAACAAAGACGCTGCTGTCATCTTCATCGATATCCACAGTTATAATAATTCGTAATAGGCACTATTTCTTCTTCATTCAGCGAGTGACTTGACCCCCACCATTGTTACTTATAAAACTCGATACTTCAGATTCTTCAGAGATACAAAAATATTGTTCAGTCTGTATCGACGAATAACATCAACTGGGATCATAATTCAAAGGCAGAAATATAGATGTCGCCAGATATATTGCGAATAACGTACGTGCATGGTAACATACAAAAATGATATATGCGGTAGCAAACTTATCAGTTTGTAAGTAAAAATGAAGAGGCTAATTTTATAGGAAGAAGTGTGTAGGCAATCTTAGTCGAGGCGAAAATGATTCTCCACAACTGCGTTCAACGCTGTTGGCTAAAAAAGGAACTAAAACCATTGCCAGTTGACGGACGATACTTTGAATGCTTGTTGTTTGTGTATGCAATTGTACCTACAGACAAGTAGCAAAAGTTGCCAGCTGATCAGGGGCTGCGAATTTGCAGTACTGTATATTTATTTTTCGGTAGTAACACTGCCGTGAAGTTTCAATAAAATAAAACGGATAAGAATAATAATAAGATAATAATAATTTCAAGTAACCACTCAACCCTAATTCTTCTTCTCCTTATTATTATTATTATTATTAGAATGCTGGCCATCCGAGGCAAAGTTGGTGTTTCTAATCACATATTGACCAATTTATTGACATAGAGATCACGATCTTTGTTATTCAACAAGAAACCAGTTCGTCTATCAATTAGAATTGTGTTCGAGACTCTCACTTTTGTATAGAAGTCAGTGCTTTAACTATTTGTAAATTAAATCTTGTATTAACTTTTCGTGTATATTGTTATTAAGTACTTTCTCTGCCATAAGAAGGGAGTTGATTGTTAATTGACGACCGATACTACAAGCAGCTGCTGCGCAGTAGATTCTCCACCACTTCATGTTGTATAGTATTTCTCCCAAGTTCTCAACATACCATAAATCCACCCTGGAGATGCGGGTCAACTCAATTAGTAGTAATTGCAGGGATTGCAGTGCGGATGCGGGTTACCTCAGGGATCTCCTCTACCCCCTGTAGTGTAGACTGTTTATTAGTACAACCCTTAGAGAGATTTAGTTGTTTATTGTCGTCTGCGATATACAACCCAGTCGAAACAATGAACATATTTAAATATTTTAAAGCAGACTGATTACTTGTCTTATACTTAATTGAGACTGACAGAAAATGACCCTACAAGGGATCAATAGCCCGTGAAATACGTCTACAGTAATCTCGTACTTTACGTGGGCTTAATTTTTATGGTTACAAAATATTCATTTATGGTTTGAGCAGGACCTAATATGTAATCCTTGTCAGTCTCTTTTATCGTAACTTAATGAAAATTATACAACAGAGAATATGTCTCCAATTACAGTAGGCCTATACTTTACAAATTTGAAACATAGCAGTTTGTACATATAAAAAATAATTTCATTAATCATGAGATTCGGTTTATGATAGTGAGAAGTGAAGAAATGAACGTATTGATGGCAACGATGGTAACAACGTCGTGTAGTAATCTTTACCAACTTAATTACTATGTAAACCTGTAGTCCCTAAATCATGAGACTGGGCTGATAGAGACATTTTTGTATGTTACAGCAGAAATCTAGCCCCATATTGTTCACGGCCATTCTGTTATATTCATTGCATATTCTGTGAAGTGGTGAGTTATTGGTATTGGCTTTTCACATTTTTACGGTGGAACGTAAATGAAACTCGTGTTTTCGCCTGTGGGACATTGAATTTTAACAATGAAAGAAAATACGACTTTTCAAGGATGCTATTTACATCTTTGTACATAAATATTAGATCGCATAAATCTCTACGTGATTTAAGAGATGCGAATGAACTATGCATTTCTGGTCTTATTGATCGTGCTATTACTATTATTATTGTAGTCCATGTCTGTGGTATGGTGTTTAGTATGGTTAACTGCCAACCTCGAAGGCCCGGCTTCGCTTCCCGACTGGAAGTGGTTTTCCGTGGTTTACCACTTCTCCTCCAGACAAATATCAGGATGATACCTAACTTGTGGACTTGGCCGCTTCGTTCGTTATATGGAGAAGGGTTGCCAAGTTGTATTTCCTCTTAAAACAATAATCACCACCACCACCTGGCCGCTTCATTCTCCTTTCCTTCTCTATCCCTTACAATCTACCTATCACCCCCACAAGGCACCTGTTCAGCAAACAGATGAGGCAGCCTGGGCGAGGTACTGATCCCCCTCCACCGTTGTATTCCCCCGAACCAAAGTCTCACGCTCCAGGACAACTGCCCTTGAGGCGGTAGAGGTTCGATCCCTCGCGGAGTCCGAGGGAAAAGCCAACCCTGGAGTGTAAACAGATTAAGCAAGAAATATTATTATTATTATTATTATTATTATTATTATTATTATTATTATTATTATTATTATAGTCCGGCTCCATGGCTAAATGGTTAGCGTGCTGGTCTTTGGTCACAGGAGTCCCGGGTTCGATTCCTGACAGGGTCGGGAATTTTAACCATAATTGGTTAATTTCGCTCGCACGGGGACTGGGTGTATGTGTCGTCATCATCATCATTTCATCCTCATTAAGACAAGCAGGTCGCCTACGGGACTCATATCGAAAGACCTGTATCTGGCGAGCCGAACTTGTCCTCGGACACTCCCGGCACTAAAAGCCATACGCCATTTCATGATAATAATAATAATAATAATAATAATAATAATAATAATAAAATAATAATAATAATAATATTTATTTATATAATATATAGTCTATAAATATATATAATATTTATTTATATAATATATATAAATATATATATAATATTTATTATTATTATTATTATTATTATTATTATTATTATTATTATTATTATTATTATTAAGTATGTCTCACTGGGGTGGGATTTTACGTCTGTTTTAAAATCTTTCTTTGAATTTAACTGTGCTTTATTTAGTATTAATTATGATTCTAATGTATAATAATTGGTTTAGTGTAAGAGAAGACCTAATGGCCTTAACTGCTCCAATAAAGACATTTATCTATCTTTCTACATTAAGAACAGCGGGCTAGACGGAACTTTCTATCAGTCAAATTAGTGTACATTCTAAACCATTAATGCGTAAACATGCGGGCTCTTGCCTATCATCATAGAGTACTTTTTTTAATTTTATTTTTCCCGTGTAGTATTGTGAATGCGAACTACTGTCGGAGGCTCCGCGTCCAGTCTAACCTTCTCGCCCATGTCCAATCGCCTTGTAAGATCAGTTGTATTAGGCTGTAACCCATTATTTATTTCGCAAAAAGTGGCTGTAATAGATTGTTATCCTGCATTTTCCAAGGGTTAAGACTTGACCTCCTCGTTGGTGACGTAGGATCCTGAACACACTGCGATAAACCCACCTTTAAAAGGCGTCAGTTAGTTCATTGACGAAGCCTTAGACCCCACAAAGCAGCATCGGTTATGCACACCACTTCAAGACACTGCAACGAATTTTGAGTTGGAGGTCACGGTTGAATAAAATCCCGTACAGGCCATGAAAGCCCTGGAAAGCGTGGAAGGTAAAGGCTTCCACTAATTATAACCTCGACTCTTGGTAAGATAGAGTGATTAGTAGAGGGAGGATTTTGGCATACTTTGTTTTTGTTTTGTTTAAAGATATAATATGCCCATAAGAAATAAAGACAATTCATACCATCTGAAATCGATTGGCTAAGTTAAATAGTGCATATAATGCATATAAACGGAATAGGGGCATATCCTAGACATACGTGCATATAAGTGCATAATTGTAGATATTATTATTATTATTATTATTATTATTATTATTATTAGTATTATTATTATTATTATTATTATTATTATTATTATTATTATATTACCGGAGGTACACCCGCTCCGTGCATTTAAATTAAGCGCCTTTTAGAAGGCCATCTATAACATTAACTATGAAACTCATTTATGAAAAGTTTGAACATTCATCGACAGATATCTCTACTATCAACTTAGGTGCTCCCTCTGATTAGAGGATGTACAATTAATTTTCAAGAGAATTTAAAAAAAAATTGGTTTCCTAAACTGTGTTGTTTGTAGACTGTTTTTGGTGTTCTAAGGTTATCAGCACTTCTATCACTTCCCGCCAGCTTAACATTGTAGAAAATAGGAAATTTTGTACATTTAAGTAACCAAGCAGGGTTTTTAATGTTTAATTGATTGTCCAATGGAAATTGTGGGTGTGTCAGGGCTTCGGCCCAGAGAAATTCGGAACCTTCCTCTCAGCTATAAAGCTGCGACCGTTTGAGCCACGTTGTCTTTCGATCGCTCCAGTACAGCAGTAGAGTGTGTTAGTAGAAGAGGCAGGGGGGGAGGGCTTGTCTCGTCGTCTCCAGAAGGTCCACCAGCTCAAGGTAATGGCAGCCGTATTTTAATCATTATCTTCTCTCAGAAGTGTGCGCTCGCTAAGTTCGAGCAAAGAGAGGGAAAGATTCTCTACAGCATTCTTGGCACAAACTACGAAAACGGCATGTACAGTTAACTCGAGGGAAATGTTTCAAAATTCTTTTTATTGTAATCCGACCATGTAAATTGTACATCTGGTTCAAGATCTTAATTTAACTTGAGGAATAAAGAGTGGGAGCCCTCTTATATTCCCCTTCAACTTGGTCTTGAGGTGACTATATTTTCGTAAACTTTAAATTTATCTTTTCCATGTAATTTAAACTTACTGTCCATCTAGTCACCTCCGTAGTATATGTTTAGCCTCTGTAACTTAGGGCCATCAGCCCAAATAGGGTTTTAGGTATTTTTCAAGTGTATTTGAGAGGAGGGCAGGTGTCCACCTCCTAACATTTTATTTTTCGGACAGTAAATTTAACCTTTTATTTTTTTAACTAAGGAACGGGTACTTGTTACCCCTGTTAAAGTTAACTTCCATTATTCATTTCCTTTTTAATATAACTGTTGAGCCGATAAGACAGTGAATACGGTTTGGTCTTGGTAAAATGTAGATTGTGCCTTTAAGAGGCCTGAACTTGTAAGATTTGTAGAATAGTCTCCTGGAGAGTAATTGTGTGGGGTAAAGACGCTCTTACTAGTGTTGTATATTTTGGAGCTCAGTCCCCTTGAGGAGTTATTCAAGGGGACAGTAGTGCTCTTGTTGAAGTTGTAACGGGGAAGCTTCAAGCTCATGTTGTTAGGTTTATGTTGTCTGTTTTAGACTTTTCTCAAGCTCATGAACTAAACCTTTGTACTTGATTCTTTGTCATTGCTTAGGAAAATGTAAAAACTGAAAAGAGAAAAACCTAGGAAAGAAATATATTCAGAATTTTAAATTACTAATTCATCTTTGCTATATCCACCCATTCATGCTCGCACCTTCTTTCACCTCTTTCCACCACGGTATCCCCTTAACAACAACAATTATTATTATTATTACTGTACTATAAACCGCGTGTATACGTTTAAATACCTTCGTGAGTGGATCCAATCAAATGGACTAGACAGAGAAGCCCTAGAGGCCAGAGGAAGGAAAATGGAGTTAGCTTTCCAAACCTCCCGGAACATGTATAACAGAAGGTGTATTTTTTATAAATACTAAAATTCACCAGCTCAAGGTAATGGCAGCCGTATTTTAATCACTATCTTCTCTCAGAAATGTGCGCTCGCTGAGTTAGAGCAAAAAGAGAGACAATGATTCTCTACAGCATTCTTGGCACAAACTATGAAAACGACATGTACAGTAGATAAGAAAATCCAGACAAGAAATCTGCTCTAAGATAGAGAACACAGACACAATGCGCTAACGCAGGGCTCGCTTCTACGGTCACCTAGGACGGATGGACGACTCTCGATGGACAAAAATGCATTTTGAAAAACTTTGACTCAAAACCAAAAACAACAGTTCCCTGGTTTGTTAATGTCAAGAAAGACCTCGAAGAAATGTGTCTACGACCAGATGACGCGCACAAAAGGTATCTGTTTAGAACAAGCATCGTGACTTTTAGGACTTCCCGGGATGTGAAGTGGACGACTGGTGCAAAGTGGTCGGATGAATGTCGTGCTCGACACAGCTAATGAAAACCTACAGAATCACTCGAAAACTGAGTAAACGCCAGAATGTAGTATAATGAAACTTATCGTGGTCCCTAGTTGGCCGGTTAGCGAATAATAATAATAATAATAATAATAATAATAATAATAATAATAATAATAATAATAATAATAATAATAATACACTGACTGACAGAGCAAATGCAATACCAAGAAGGAGTGGTTCGAAAGGGATGAAAGTTGGGGAAAAAACAGAGACGGCACGGACGAATAATTGATGTTTATTTCAATGCGCACGGCATCGACTCAGTAGGATGTAGGACCACCGCGAGCGGCGATGCACGCAGAAACACGTCGAGGTACAGAGTCAATAAGAGTGCGGATGGTGTCCTGAGGGATGGTTCTCCATTCTCTGTCAACCATTTGCCACAGTTGGTCGTCCGTACGAGGCTGGGGCAGAGTTTGCAAACGGCGTCCAGTGAGATCCCACACGTGTTCGATTGGTGAGAGATACGGAGAGTACGCTGGCCACGGAAGCATCTGTACACCTCGTAGAGCCTGTTGGGAGATGCGAGCAGTGTGTGGGCGGGCATTATCCTGCTGAAACAGAGCATTGGGCAGCCCCTGAAGGTACGGGAGTGCCACCGGCCGCAGCAAATGCTGCACGTAGCGGCGGGCATTTAACGTGCCTTGAATACGCACTAGAGGTGACGTGGAATCATACGCAATAGCGCCCCAAACCATGATGCCGCGTTGTCTAGCGGTAGGGCGCTCCACAGTTACTGCCGGATTTGACCTTTCTCCACGCCGACGCCACACTCGTCTGCGGTGACTATCACTGACAGAACAGAAGCGTGACTCATCGGAGAACACGACGTTCCGCCATTCCCTCATCCAAGTCGCTCTAGCCCGGCACCATGCCAGGCGTGCACGTCTATGCTGTGGAGTCAATGGTAGTCTTCTGAGCGGACGCCGGGAGTGCAGGCCTCCTTCAACCAATCGACGGGAAATTGTTCTAGTCGATATTGGAACAGCCAGGGTGTCTTGCACATGCTGAAGAATGGCGGTTGACGTGGCGTGCGGGGCTGCCACCGCTTGGCGGCGGATGCGCCGATCCTCGCGTGCTGACGTCACTCGGGCTGCGCCTGGACCCCTCACACGTGCCACATGTCCCTGCGCCAACCATCTTCGCCACAGGCGCTGCACCGTGGACACATCCCTGTGGGTATCGGCTGCGATTTGACGAAGCGACCAACCTGCCCTTCTCAGCCCGATCACCATACCCCTCGTAAAGTCGTCTGTCTGCTGGAAATGCCTCCGTTGACGGCGGCCTGGCATTCTTAGCTATACGCGTGTCCTGTGGCACATGACAACACGTTCTACAATGACTGTCGGCTGAGAAATCACGGTACGAAGTGGGCCATTCGCCAACGCCGTGTCCCATTTATCGTTCGCTACGTGCGCAGCACAGCGGCGCATTTCACATCATGAGCATACCTCAGTGACGTCAGTCTACCCTGCAATTGGCATAAAGTTCTGACCACTCCTTCTTGGTGTTGCATTTGCTCTGACAGTCAGTGTAATAATAATAATAATAATAATCTTCTTCTTCTCCTTTTCCCGCCGCTTTTTCCCACACCTGTGGGGTCGCGGGTGCGAACTGCGCCGCACATGTGGATTTGGCCTTGTTTTTACGGCCGGATGCCCTTCCTAACGCCAACCCTCTATGGAGGGATGTAAGCACTATTGCGTGTTTCTGTGGTGGTTGGTAGTGTATTGTGTTGTCTGAATATGATGAGGAGAGTGTTGGGACGGACATATACACCCAGTCCCCGAGCCAGAAGAATTAATCAGAAGCGATTAAAATCCCCGACCCGGCCGGGAATCGAACCCGGGACCCTCTGAACCGAAGGCCAGTACGCTGACCATTCAGCCAACGAGTCGGACAATAATAATAATAATAATAATAATAATAATAATAATAATAATAATAATAATAATAATGTGTATGTTCAGTCTTCAGCCCTAAGGCTGGTTGGATCCTCAACAGCTCTGCCATCAGCTGTCACAGATGGCCTAGGCATCACTGAAGAGGCGTACTAGGGAAATGAGGAGTGAGGTAGTTTCCCGTTGCTTTCCTCACCGAGCCAGAAGTTGCTATTATATATCAGTCTGCCAAGCCCACTGAAATGCGTGTATCAACCTACCCTATGAGCAACGTTTTCACACCATTCATTGCAGGGACTGGCTGCACAAGGAATGGCATTACTAGCATCGCTCATACCTCAGTCACTTTCATATTGTCAAAGCCAAGGATAAGACAGAGACAGATCAATGAAAGTAACAAAATTACTCTAGCCGTACCAGAAGACATAGTGCACTGTAAACACTAGGTCCTGCCAGCAAAGGCATAATAATAATAATAATAATAATAATAATAATAATAATAATAATAATAATAATAATAATAATAATAATAATAATAATAATAATAATAATAATAATAATAATAATACATATTCAAATCGGTACAACAATGCAAAGAGATATATATGTTAAAATTCCGTTCGCCGCCTTAAGCCTTTACAATGCAATGTTAATAGTCAACAGTATTAACAAGAGCTTTATAATGTGTGCCGGCCCCGTGGTGTAAGAGTAGCGTCCCTGGCACTTACCCGGAGGCCTCGGGTTCGATTCCTGGCCAGGCCAGGGATTTTTACCTGGACCTGAGGGCTGGTTCGAGGTCCACTCAGCCTACGTGATTAGAATTGAGAAGCTATCTGATGGTGAGATAGCGGCCCCGGTCTAGAAAGCCAACAATAACGGCCGAGAGGATTCGTCGTGCTGACCACATGACACCTCGCAATCTGCAGGTCTTCCGGCTGAGCAGCGGTCGCTTGGTAGGCCAAGACCCTTTAAGGGCTGTAGTGCCATGGGGTTTGGTTTAGGTTTGGTATTCGGTTCGGATGTTGGAATCATACGAGAACTGAAATAGCAGAGAAGAGAGTTGTTTCCTCGATACTTTGCAAGGACTAACCTACCCGCCCCAAAAAGTATTCGTACTTATACAGATGAATTAAAACAGAAACGGTCTGAGACTAAACAATGCCACCAATTTCTTTGTTCCTGTGATCTTCTCATCTTTCGTGTTATTCAGTATCTACGGATAATGCGCCGAAGTTGGCAAGCTTGTTTAGTGCATTGCAAGTTCGACGGAGCCGTCGCTATGTTGGATCTATAACCTATACTTTCATTTCTTCGTTGTATGAAGACCAGTGAGCACAAGAAATCATGCCAAAAGAAAATAGCAGCTGAAAGTATTCTGCTTCAATATTTGCAGAACCAACCTTATACATAAATGAAGAATAAGTATTTTTCAGAACATGCAGTAATGCATATATGAGTGCATATACTGCTGTTTTTTTTAGTGTATAGGTGCATGCTTATTTTGCCGTTTATAGTGCATATGAATCCGTACTGTAGTACTTAGCTCCACGTACGGCCGCCTTTACCCTGGTACTTATTTTTTGAGTAGGCTGAGTGAACATCAGGGCCACTAGATGAATAGAGTACGCCTTTACTGCCTGGGCAAGGCAGCGACTTACTGTCTCACAAGATGTTTTAATTTCAGAAAGAGACTCATTGCAACATCAATTCACATTTTGATTTATCCAACTGGATCCAGTTCCTGTGTTAACCAGCCTCCTAGGTGCTTGAAATATGACAACATTTCAATGATGTTCCAGTCTAGGATTTTAATACTAATGATCGTGAAGGCGTGTCAGTCCAACTGATGAGTCCAAATAGCACACTCTGGGCGAAAGGCTGCGTATGCACAAGCCATAACAGCCCTAAAGCTGATTTCCATGCTGTCATTTTTAGATCATGAACTTCGTTTCCTGAATGTTTATTTCAGGGCCGAACTCCATGCTTACTTTATTTATTTTAGTTCAAGTTTAAATAAATCATTTGGAAAATAAATTCAAGGAAAGGTGGTAAACCGGGAAAAACTTGAAATTATCTATGCTATAATAATAATTGGATTACTAGAACTTGCAGTTTGAGTTTACCACACATAAATAAGATTCTCATATAGGCCTACCCCGTAAAATAATGAATGAGTGAAAGAAAGAACGAAAGGAATAAGCAGGAAAACCAAAAGAATTTAAGGGCTTCTTGCCGTGTCACCGAAGAGATCGCGGTATGTATCCTCTCTCTAATCCTCTTTAATTTATACTCTAAAGCCATTTTTTTTCGAATTACCTACGATGAAGTTGTTAAAGGAATCATGATAAGCGGGAAGCGATTAAAACAACATCCGCTATGCACTTCCTTTGACGTAACGTTGTAGTTCTCCTTGGTAGGCCTCAGGGGCTCTGAACTTTGGAGCGTGGGTTGGCAACCACGGGGCCCTCAGCTGAGTCCTGGCATTGCTTCCACTTACTTGTGCCAGGCTCCTCACTGTCATCTATCCTATTTGACCTCACTTGGTCAACTCTTGTTCTTTTCCGACCCCGACGCTATTAGGTTTGCGAGGGCTAGGGAGTCTTTCATTATCACACCCTTCGTGGCCCTTGTCTTTCTTTGACCGACATCTTCATTTTTCGAAGTGTCGGATCCCTTCCATTTTCCCCTCTGATTAGTGTTATATAGAGGATGGTTGCCTAGTTGTACTTCCTCTTAAAACAATAATCACCACCACCACCACCACCATCTCCTTGGTACAACATTGTTTGTCAGGTGCAGATAATTTTCTCTGTGAAATATTGCAGATATTGCAGATTATTTCTTGAAAGACATGATCATTAGCTTTTCGCAAAGGAAAAGGTTTCTTATTTAATGTTAAAAACGTTTCTCAGCAGACAAAGTAGAGGTTCCCACACTACGAAAAACGTAGCATTAAGCAGTTTCCTCAGCTGTGCCCAAAGATGAAGGGCTAAAGAGCCCGAAAAGGTTTAATTGTGAGTCTTGAATAGCTCAATCAAACTAAAAAACATTTCGAAATGCAGTTCCGTTCTAAATGCAGTTCCGGAAAAAACAGCCCAAAATCGCTTGTCTCTTTACTCGTATTCTTGTTATTCAAATCCTAGCCGAATTAACTTATTTACATACTTCTTTCTGTAATCTGTTCCTTGGTTCAATACCTCAGGTGTCTGTTTTAAAAAAAAATGTCTATACCGGATTGGCTCACATCAGCGCTCGTAGTGGTAGGAGAAGGTAAACAGCTAATCTAATCGACCGGATAACGATGATTAAGAAAATAATTTTAATTTTAGGAATAAATAAAGAATATCAGTGTTCATTCCACCAATACCACTTATAACATCAGTTTCTCCGTTTGAGTTTAAAAGACTGCAATTTCCAATTAGAATATGCTTTGCTATGACATTTAATAAACCCCAAGGCCAGAGTTTAACATTTGCAGGAATCGACCTACGCGAAGACTGTTTTTCCTACGGACAATTTTATGTTGCCTGTTCAAGAGTAAGTTCTCCAAGTAGCTTAATCCTTCTGGCACCAGAATATTGTATATAAAGAAGTTTTAAACTTAATAATTATATTAAACATTCTTCTTTTATTTCTTTTTATGTGACGCGTACCATTTTACGTTACCTATTCATTGATTAAGGTTATTAAAGCCCATGTTTTCTAAAGATATTCAAGTTATTTGATGATTAAGTTTTAGATATAGTTAATTATAATGCGTTTCTTTAAATCTTTAAAATTATAATTTAGTTCGATAGCAAATATTTGTATTTTAACTATGAATTTTGATTTCATAATTAAAAGTTAATTTTTAAGATTAAGACGATTTAAATAAGCTCATTCATATCTTTTATATTTCATTATTATTTCATTCCATTCATAAAGCAGGCAAAGAAATTTTTACAATAGAAGTAGGGCCTGTCCGCCTCTGTGGTGTAGTGGTTAGCGTGATTAGCTGCCACCCCCGGAGGTCCGGGTTCGATTCCCGGCTCTGCCACGAAATTTGAAAAGTGGTACGAGGGCTGGAACGGGGTCCACTCAGCCTCGGGAGGTCAACTGAGTAGAGGTGGGTTCGATTCCCACCTCAGCCATCCTCGAAGTGGTTTTCCGTGGTTTCCCACTTCACCTCCAGGCGAATGCCGGGATGGTACCTAACTTAAGGCCACGGCCGCTTCCTTCCCTCTTCCTTGTCTATCCCTTCCAATATTCCCATCCCCCTACAAGGCCCCTGTTCACCATAGCAGGTGAGGCCGCCTGGGCGAGGTACTGGTCATACTCCCCAGTTGTATCCCCCGACCAAGAGTCTGAAGCTCCAGGACACTGCCCTTGAGGCGGTAGAGGTGGGATCCCTCGCTGAGTCCGAGGGAAAAACCGAACCTGGAGGGTAAACAGATGATGATGATGATGAAGTAGGGCCTAATGTGAAATATTAATATATTTACATTTCGAGATTGCAGGGAATTTTAAATTTCATTTAACACCGAACTTGTAATACACGTGAAACTTTTCAATTAATTTACGTTCACGTCTTACATTTCTTACGAAAGTCGATGAACGCAAAAGAAAATGGCGGGGGGGGGGGGAATATAAACTAGTTTTATTGTATTTTATTTACCTAAAATTCGTAGCTCACATCACTGGAATGTTTTCAACAATGAATTGCTTGCCTGAGGGGCCAGAACTGTGGACTCTCTCTCCCAGGTATTTCTGTTGAGTTTTATCATCGCCCTCTACTATGACCGCGCTAATACGCCTTCTCATTCGCCCAGTCACACATGTAAACGAGCGAACACGGCGTAGCTACAAGTTCAGGCGCTTGGAGCGCTGAGAAGCTGGCATTAGGCTGCTTGACGAGACACGCTCATTGATCATTGTCAATCGTGCTGTTGTAATTTGAGCCTGTGTTTACCTTATTTGGCTTGTTTCGTTGATTGTGAACCGTTTTAATGTTTATGTACATTATATTGTTTACTACTGTGTGCCTTTATGTAAGATGAAAAGCAGATCAGCAAGTGGGATTTCGTTTCATGAATATTTACTTTCAACAAGTAACAACGTCATAAATGGCTAAATGTTACTTCAAAACAGAATTTCCCGCCGAATTTTAATTCAAGAACATCGAAACGATATGTTTGCCACACCGAATAAATCCACACTTTCACGTTAAGTAGGAGATATAAACTGCGAGACTGGAATAACCCTCTTAGTAAAGGAGCGCCTCTTAGCAGAAAGTCAGTGGCTAAATGAAGAAGAGAGATTGTGATTGTTGGTAGTCCATCGAACAGCAGATGCTATATGAAAAGACACTCGACACCTTCTTTCAACAGATAGACGCTTCATTCCATGTTGAGCGAATAAAAACTACTCAAGATGCAAGCGACAGTAGAAATCGAATTACCCTAGCCAATAACCTTCCATGTTTTATAATTTCTGCTGTGACTACAAAATAAAGATTACAGCAGCTTTTTTCTTGTTTAAGAGGCTTTTAGGTACAGAACTACATACTTTAACATTCAAAACAATAAAGGAATTCGAAGCTTGGTTTTTTTTTTTTTTTTTTTTTTTTTTGTGTTGCGCATTGTGAGTGACAATCATAAGACTAATGTTAGCAGGATAAGAAGAATGTCTTCTTCAAAACACATTAAACCGAAGATCTGTTGTCCTGTTGATAGTGAAATGCCTCTTCTTGCTTACGACATATGGCACATTCTGAAAAGTAATTCCTTACTAAAAAATCTATGTTTAATGGTTCCCACGATATAAAAGGTGATTTTATCAAGATACTGTATCAGTTGAAATCAAATGAAACTGTGAAACAGGTTCATTTTTCTTACATGCAAAAATATCTAAGTTTAAGTAAATGAATGTGCTGCGCGCGAAATATATTTTCGCGACTGAAGTAATAACAGCCCTATAATATTTAAAAGACAATTCGTATACAGATATGCACGATTTTTTAATGCAGGTACCACTGTCAAATACAAGTTATTGGTAAAAAATTGATTCGATATGTCAGTAACACAAATGTAGCAACATTGCAGCCGGAAAAGGATGAAATGAAATGTCGTATGGCTTTTAGTGCCGGGATATCCCGGGACGGGTTCGGCTCGCCAGGTGCAGGTCTTTCTATTTGACTCCCGTAGGCGACCTGCACGTCGTGATGAGGATGAAATGATGATGAAGACAACACATACACCCAGCCCCCGTGCCATTGGAATTAACCAATTAAGGTTAAAATCCCAGACCCGGCTGGGAATCGAACCCGGGATTCTCTGAACCGAAGGCCAGGACGTTGACCGGTCAGCCAAGGAGTCGGACATTGCAGCCGGACAAGATGCTGTTCAGCAGTGCTAATGGGCTTGATATACAAAAGAGATTAAAACAGCAGGCTGCAGGACCCATCTGATTTGCCACTGTGGATTTTGAAAATTATTCATGATTTTGTATTGAAAGCACAAGCATTTGTGCATAAAAATTCTGTTCCGTCTATGAGTGACTATTTAGTGCCTGTGTTGCGTGATTTTCGCCACTTCAGCTGTCCTGAAATAGGACATTCATAGTTATTGAGTGAAGTTATTTGCGAGTGTGCTGTTCCTGTATTCTTAAATAACATATCCACATAAATAACAGAGATCTTTGAAAGATCTGAACGCGAGAACGCGAAACAGAAAAGTGTGTGAATATAATTTTCTACAGTACTTACTACCTTTTTGTACAGTTTTTCCGCTGCGGCGGGGTACGTTCTTCACTGACTTTTTTTTATTAAGTTGTAAGGTATGATTCAAATATGTTTTTTGAGTGATTGGAGAAATATACTAAACACTTAACGTGTGCTGTAATGAACAATCGTGTTTCAATGCCAGCGAAGCAGCGCTCGGTGGTAGAAATGGGAACTAGGCCCATATCGCTTATATTGCTGTATTGGGAAGGCGTATTAGCGCAGTCAGTCATAGTAGAGGGCGATGGTTTTATTAATGTCATCTGGAAACATCACGTGAGTCATCAAAGATCTCTTACACACTGATATCGAGCAACGCGGATTGCAAATAGACTGTAATCCTCCCTGCAAAAGTCCAACAACCTCTGCGAGGTTTGAACCCGCGATTTTAAGGTGCAGAAGTCAACACTCGGTCGCTGAACGACTGAGGTTCCAAGTTATGACAAAATCAAGCCGCGTTTGTGCTATGATTTGAAGTCACATCTTTATACGGCCCCCTGGCCTCACCGGTAGACCGTTTAACAATCTAAGCCGACTATACAGACACAGGGCAGCAGGGGTCGGTTTAGTCAGCCACACGTAACGGATGCTGGGCGCATGCGCACAATGTCGTGTAACAACTTGTGACAACAGTAGGGGTGATGGATGATCTCCCGACGTGCTCTATATTCTCCGGCAGTAGCGGCTTCGTTAAACATCATAATGGTTGGCCACTACACTCATTAGCCCTAGCCACTCGGGTACAAGCCATGTAAATACCCTTCACCAGACATCACTCGGGAAATGACATGACGAAAGAATGCAAAGGAAAATAGTAAACATTTGATTAATCGAAGAAAATTTACCATAAAACCCATAAATAATTCGGTTTATATAATAATAATAATAATAATAATAATAATAATAATAATAATAATAATAATAATACCGGGCGAGTTGGCCGTGCGGTTAGGAACGCGCAGCTGTGAGCTCGCATGCGGGAGATAGAGGGTTCGAACCCCACTGTCGACAGCTCTGAAGATGGTTTGTCGTGGTTTCCCATTTTCACACCAGGCAAATGCTGGGGCTGTACCTTAATTAAGGCCACGGCCGCTTCCTTCCCATTCCCAGGCCTTTACTGTCCCATCGTCGCCATAAAACCTATCTGTTTCGATGCGATGTAAAGCAACTAGCAAGTAATAATAATAATAATAATAATAATAATAATAATAATAATAATAATAATAATAATAATAATAATAATAATGTTCAAACTGTATTTAGACCTGAAGCATTATATGAGGCAGGATGTCTAACACTTCGAACACATCGCCTGCTTGAAAAACTGGCAATTAAGGAAAGGAGGAATATCCGAAAATTTCTTGGTCCCAACCTCAAAGATGGTGTTTACAGACTTCGGAGCAATTTAGAAATATACACCCACACCGGAAAAATATCAAGCGTAATCCGGAAGAGAAGGATAACTTTTTATGCTCACCTCTTCAGGTTGCCAACTGAAAGAATCTGTAAACTTTTATTTTCCTATTTCAGAAGTCTCAAAACGATTCCTCCTAGGTTGGTGGAGATCGATAAGGATCTTTTAAAGTATGGAATCACAGGAACAGACATTCAGCTCTGAGTTCCACTCAAACACAAACTTAGACAGGTTCATCAAGAAGAAGTCCCAACTCGACTGAAGTATGTCCATTCTGAATGCATGGCCAGCATGAAGACAAACAGTTGAGATCTTGCGGACCTTAACGGCCCTAACGATGAATAATAATAATAATAATAATAATAATAATAATAATAATAATAATAATAATAATAATAATAATAATAATAATAATATAATTAGAGCTGTCGATCGATTACAAATTTTGATCGGTTAACCGAATGCCTTGAATTTGAATTTGAATTTTAATCGGATTCACACTGTATCCTGAAAGCTTCATTTAAACTTAATTGTCGAGTGTGGGCTGCATGCCGAAAATTGTCGTATTTGCTCTCTCCGCTCCTAGAACGATATTTCTTGCATTGTCAGTGGAAACAGTGACAACTTTGTCTTCCAATCCCATTCACGAACTACATCTTCAAACTCTCCTGTGTGTTTAGCGGCATTGTGGTTTTCTCTATGATGTTTAACTTGTTTTTTTATATTTTTTGCTAGTGGTTTTACGTCGCACCGACACAGATAGGTCTTATGGCGACGATGGAAGGAAGCAGTCATGGCCTTAATTAAGGTACAGCCCCAGCATTTGCCTGGTGTGAAAATGGGAAGCCACGGAAAACCATCTTTAGGGCTGCCGACAGTGGAATTCAAACCCACTATCTCCCGGATGCAAGCACAGAGCTGCGCGCTCCTAACCGCACGGCCAACTCACCCGGTGTTTAACTTGTAATTCTGAATGACGCTACTACACATTTGAATCAATACAGTGAGCTGTAACCCCCAGGTAGCTACGGTTAGATATGGTAGATCAAAAATCCCCCGCGAGATTAACAAATTCTGCTTTTTTTCTTGTCCCTTTTTTGTTACCGTGTCTCTAGAGAGAAAATAGTGAGAAATGAGAGATTTCGCAAAACCTCTTCAATACCACGATCAGAGACATCGCGGCCTGCTATCCTGCACAATCCACTAGTTCATTGGGATTTTCAGTTTCTATCTTACCGGACACAGGCTTTACTGTTAGGTGCTCCAGCGTTCACTGAGAAGATGACGCACTGATAGATGCAGGTACACTTTGAAAAGGATGAATATGTTTAAGGTGATATTGAAGATTACTTGTAATTCCAACATTACGTTTTTCCGCATTGTTTACAAAACATCGTTTTTCTTTCTGTAACCTTGCAACAGTCGTTTAGTTTAAGTCCGGAAAATTCTCCAAGTTTTCCTCGCATCGGTTCATAAGTCGTATTTATAACAGAAGTTCAAAAACACTGAATGCGAATACATACTGTCTGCTGTAGAACAACCGCACCCGAACTAAGGTTTAAGTTGATACATGTTCTACAGTATCATTCTGGCTATTTAGTATCTGCCCATTTCCACATTACCTGGAAATTCTTGGAAATTTCTTAATGACAGCCGCTTCAAGTACCTTCCCCACATCTTTCCATTATGCCGCCTTGAACCCATAATTCTACGATGAGAAAATTATTTTTTTATTTTCTCAATATTTATTTCAATAAAAGTTACATGTTTGAGAGCGGCCATTTCATGAGTCTGGCTGTCTCGTGGGAGCGACCTCACAGGGTCGAGCCGAGCCACAAGCTCGTGAAATACTGTGACACTTCGGTGGACTTCGAATATTCAACAATTTTTCAAGTTCAAGGAATTCTTTGTAACGAGAGATTTTGGCAACACAGTAAATCCTGAAATAATGAATCCAAATTATTCTTAAAACCTATGGGAAGACAGAACCCCCACGGTAAATATAAATGCAGTTAAGCCTAGAGACAAATCCGCGTCAGATCCGCGGACTAGTGACACGTGCCAAGGTCAATGAATGAAGAAAACCCGCGAAACGCCCGGGCAGAAATAATTTATTTCGCCTGTTGCGAGTATGGGAAAATTATGAGATTAACACCAAAATAAATTGTAAGTCCGTCCGAAGTTATGGAACAAATTTCAGAAAAATCGGTCTATTGGATGCGGAATTAGGCATATTGCATAACCAAGCTCCATGGTGTGAGTAGCGTCACCCCATAGAGTATAAAAGAAACCTCCCTCCGTATATTTCTCAGTGTCTGTCTGGTTTCTGAAGTAGCGGAGCCCACGCCCATCGTCGTCAGAAAAGTGTAAAAGGTTGATCTCCAAATAACTTACTACATGTTCGTGGCTATGGTTCAGATCTACTGTTAGGAATGGAAGATGATAGAAATTTTCTGAGCTGCCGCTAATGAAACTTTGAAGGTTTAGAAGTAATTGAATTTGTCTCGATATTCAGTGTGTGTCTGTTAAAGAGGAGTTTGAAGTCAGCTACTGTGTCTGGTTTCTTATCTGTTGGGACACCTGGCCATAGCCGGGCGAGAAGGGGACAGTCTTGTGAACGCAGTAGATGCGGTCATTTGAGCTGAGTGCTCGTCGCTTGCTAAACGTTTGAAAGTGCGTTGGAAAGTGTTGTGTAATTTAAGTTATATTTATAAAGAAGATGTATAACCTAGCTATGGTAGGCTAGACGAGAGGTTTGCTGGCTAAATGCAGCCAGAACTCTAAGGATGACGGGTAAGATCACAGGTCTGTAACTTTTAATCAATGTAGTTAGAATGTTGTTTGTCCCAACCAAATTTTCATTGCGTGTGTCGGGTTGATATTTTGTAATGATCAGAAAAAAGTATTATAATTTTGGTCAGCATGTGAAATTCTTTAGTTTTGTAAAATTTTACATCAAGAAACTATAAAAATGCGACGTTTAAATCTTGTGTTAATGTTCTTTGAGATATGGTCCGAAGTGAGGAAAATTAGAAAGGTGATCATGATAAAGTAGTCGTGGCGAATGTCTTAATTTCGAATATCGTTTGAATTCAGAAATTTTTTGTCGAAATAATAATAATAATAATACTAATAATAATACTAATAATAATAATAATAATAATAATAATAATAATAATAATAATAATAATAATAATAATAATAACTACCGCGGGATAAAATTTTCCATGTTAAAAGTGGATTTAACAAGTATGTTCTACAAGGATTGCGGGCGTTTAGAAAAATTCCAGTGAAATTAGATAAAGTTATGTTTTATTCATGGGAAGTAAAATTTTGTGACATCGTGTATGTCGATAATATGGAAAATCACGGTGTGTTGTTGTATTCTCGAGGTCCGAAAGTTGTAGTAACAGTAAAAACAAAAAGGTATATGTTTATAAAAGTTGTGTTTTTCACAAGAGGATTGAGATTTGAAATAGGTCTTGAAATATAAGAAACATGGATTGAGAGCGAAGAATTTATATATGTGGAGATAAGAGTGGTAGAAATATTGAAGGCAAAAGTGAGCCTGAATTTTACGTAATACCGCCGTGAGAATGCGAGGAGAATGAGTTTTTGAGACAGGCTATATTTGCCGACGAAGGATTTTTGAGACAGGCTGTATATTAAATGTGAGATTTATGTGGCAGGCTGTAGTATATTCCGCTAAAATCCGAAAGTTGAGGACCGGAGAAGGTCGGTCCGAGATAATTATTGTGCGAAGCACAGTGAATTTCAGATAAGATCCCAAGTGAAAACGATTTGGTGAAAATGGTGACTCTTGGTAGTAAAATTTCAAGTGACTAGTTACGTAACGTCAGTAATGAATGTTAGAATAATATGACCTCAAGGATAAAAGAGCATTTTGAATACATGGTTGGTGTTGTTTGACTGTAATGACGAGTTTCCAATTAGTAAAGTTCATAAATTACAAGGCGGTAATTTATCAGTAAATCGGAGCATTTGTGGAATGAGATATTCGACTTTTTAAAGCGATTTGTTTGACTGTGTAAATTTATTGAATTTCATTTCACTGGATAGTCATGGATATGTATGTTTGAAAAATGAAAGTAGGTGATCCGAGGGCCTCACCCTAAAATTATAGTGTGGATCCCTGCGGTAGTGATGATTATTAATTTTGACGACATCCACTAAATGTTAAACGGGTGTGGGAAGTCTATATTATTCTTTCCTAAACTTCATTGTGCATGCTGAGATCGTGTTTGAGTTGGGGAATTTTTCGCCATGCGATATTTATTTTCAAGTTCACGTTTTTTTGTAACAACACAACACTTTCCAACGCACTTATTGCATTTTTCGACTTGCGTTCGTTCTGTGGCAAGAGTTGTTTCGTTGTGTGTTATTCGTTTCGACCAGCTTTACAGCTAAAGATATCAGAGTTTGTTTGAAATTACGATTTCGCCTGATATGTTAGGGGAAGCGTATACGATCCAGTTTCCGCCCGACAACAGATTTAGGACGTCACATGTTATCCTAGGAATATACTGATGATGAAACGTCCTAGTTCACGCTCAACGATAGAATTAGGAAGGCACGTGTACATAGAGGTTAGTGTTAGGGTGTACAGATGTTAAGTAGGCCCGACGATAGGTCTGGGATGTCAGCTGTACGTACTCAAGTCTTAGATTAGATGTTTTTGCGAAGTCATCTGATGAAAGGTAGTGTCTGCAGTAATCTACGAAATGGGAAGATTGTTACCTCGGTAATAATGAGGCCAAACTTGCGCGCAGTCCTGAACAGCTGAAAGGTGTTTATTCAAGATTATAGAATCACTGACGGCGTGCATAATGAGGGTTGTCTAATATTGGGTACTGAGCTAACGGTGATTGAATATTTTGCTGTAGTTCTCCATGCGTGTTTGAGTTCAAATAACTTCGGAATTTTATTTTATTTTACGGACCTAATTGTTTTGTCGTTATGATGTCCATTTTTACTTTGGCAATGTGCATGTTGACACTCCACGTATTAGTGCGAGACTTGAGTTACGAATACGGATTCGATTCGTCAACCAGTAATATATTCTATTTTCAATCTTTGTCGTTCTTTCATTTTATACGTAGTTGAGTTCGATCAATTGATAACTTGTAGGTAGTGTGTTGGGACAAACAATAAGTAGATGGATCTGTGATGGTAGTCATTGTTAAGTAGGAAAGAATTCTGTAATTTGTGTATTTTTTCCGCTGTGGACTTGTAATTTTATTAAGCGTAACGTAACTATTCATAACCTGAAAGTCGGTTTTATAATAATATTTTTCAAAGTGATTTACCACTTTTTAATTAACTTCAGTGTATGGCATTTCTTCTAAATGCGTGTTGAATAAGTGTTTCCTGCATTTCGCAGTTTTGTTCCTTCAGAACGACGTAACGTAAGATCCTCGCGGATCGTGTTGTTGTTGGTTCCTTCTGAACAGCTGTTTGGGTGATGCACGTTTAGCATCGGGTTTATTTTATCACTTAAGGGTGTCATGAAATGACAAATACATGGTGGAATTTTGTTTCAATTGTGAATGCTGCTGTTAACTTGTAGTGAACACCATGCTTTCCAATAATGTTTCGCAACCTATCCAAAGCAACTGATAGTCAATTTGGTTCGATTAAGGGTCCATTCGGCGGGTGTTCCGTATCCGAAAGGGTATTCGACTGGTGGATAACCTTAATTGAGAGTAAATCAGGCGTTCTACCTGTTGAAGGTCAGATATTCCACGGATCGTGTGGATTAATTCTCAGTTATCGTTTGGATTAATAGGTGCCCGATTTTTCAGGTTTTCTTTTTTTACTTTTTTCAGTTTCGCCGTCCACTAATTTATGATATTCCTACTTTCACCGAAGCAAATTCTTCGACATTGTAAAAGAATATATAGACGCTATGCAATGTGACTGCGTTGAAACATTTCATAATTAATTGCTGATCAAGGATTTATATAAATAAAATATTTTTTTTTGTGCCATTAAGAATTTAATAAAAGTTAGTAAGCACATATTTGCTCCTCATTTCAAGTAGTTAGGCTCTCTTCTGAACCCCATCGTTTGGTTAAGATCGTGTCCGAAACATCCCGCAACGACCCCAAGATTTAAGAGTTCAATATTGCTCTACTGTAGCAGCTGTGGCCGACCAACGATGGAACGGTAAGTCAAGGGTTCAGCCTGACGGTGTCTTCTAAAGGTCCACAAACATACTACAATAGTATAGAAGAAAGATTACTTTAATTACCAGTCCATCATACAATAGCTGAGGCTAGCACATTGAAAACGGAGGTAGGAGAGTTTAAACGTAGAAGGTCGAAGAAAACGAAGGGATGTCGGACACGGTCAGAAAGAGGAGAATTCAATTTTTTGGTCACGTAATGAGGATGGATAACAGGAAATTTACAAAACCGGTGTTCAGCCATGTTTACAAGAGCAAAAATGGCAACCAGTGGATCCAAGGAGTGAAAAAAGGTACGTCAGGGATTGGAATAACTGAAGATATAATACAAGACAAAGCAGACTTCAGAACATTGGTACAAAATGTCATATATTTCCAGAAGAAAGAGAAGAGGAAACGGTGAAGTGAAAGGATGAAGTAGTCAAGAAAGGAAGGATCAAGATGAACGCACATGGTTACGTTCCGTGGTCTTTAGATAGCCAAAATCGATAAGAAGAAGAAGAAAATTGAATGTGAAAATTCTGATGAGTTTTGGCTAATGATAGTTCAATCCTATAGGGAGCAGAACTCTGACTTTCTTATTGAAAGTGTTCATCCATAATTCAGGTGTTCGAAACCTTGTCCCTCTGTTGAAAACAGCAGCGACATTTCACCGCATTTCAACATACCAGAGAATAATGCTAAACACTTACAGCCAATTGTAAATTTAGAAAAACCGAGCGAGTTGGCCGTGCGGTTAGGTGCGCGTAGTTGTGAGCTTGCATTCAGGAGATAGTAGATTCAAACCCCACTGTCGGCAGCCGTGAAGATCGTTTTCCGTGGTTTCCCATTTTCACACCACGGCCGCTTCCTTCCTACTCCTAGCCCTTTCCTCTCCCTTTGTCGCCATAAGACCTATCTGTGTCGGTGCGACGTAAACAAACTTTAAAAAAGGAGAAACTGCGTTGACTTGTAGTGGAGGACAGTGTTGAAAGATTTTCGGGGATGAGGGGACCGAACAAACATCCAGCGCCCGGGACAAGTGAATTAACCATTTTTAAGTTTAAAATCTACGACCTAGCCAGGAATCAAACCTAGGGTCCTCTGAACCGAAACCGTTACGCCAACCATTCAGCTAAGTGCATTGAACACTTCAGATAACTCAAGAAATGTGGTCGGGGATTCAAGTGGACAGGAGGACCAGTACCTCGCCCAGGCGCCCTTATCTTCTATTCTGAACAGGGGCTTTGTGGAGGGGGGGGGGAAGGAAGATTGGAAGGGATAGACAAGGAAGAGCGAAGGAAGCGGTCGTGGCCTTCAGTTAGGTACCCATCCGGCATTTGCCTCGAGGAGAAGTGGGAAACCACGAAAAAAAATATTCGAGAATGGCTGAGGTGGAATTGAACCCTCCTCTGCTCAGTTGACCTCCCGAGGCTGAGTGGACCCTGTTCCAGTACTCGTACCACTTTCCAAATTTCGTGACAGAGCCGAGAATCGAATCCGGGCCTCCGGGGGTCTAAGCTAATCACACTAATCACTACACCACAGAGGCAGAGGTAGTATATAATAATAATAATAATAATAATAATAATAATAATAATAATAATAATAATAATAATAATACTAATAATAATAATAATAATAATAATAATAATAATAATAATAATAATAGGAATGGAATGAAGTCCCCGTCGATCGGCGAGGATAGGAATCGTGCCGGCTGCCGAAGCCTGTCCCACTCCCGTGGGGCAATGATTAATGAATGACAGATGAAATGAAACGATATTGAAGAGTGTTGCTGGAATTAAAGATGACAGGGAAAACCGGAGTACCCGGAAAAAATCCCGTCCCTCCTCCCCTTTGTCCAGCACAAGTCTCACATTGAGTGACCGAGATTTGAACCACGGAACCCAGCGGTGAGAGGCCGGCGCGCTGCCGCCTGAGCCACGGAGGCTTAATACATCATCATCATCATCATCATCATCATCATCACCGGGCGAGCTGGCCGTGCGGCTAGAGGCGCGCGGCTGTGAGCTCGCATCCGGGAGATAATGGGTTCGAATCCCACTGTTGGCAGCCCTGAAGATGGTTTTCCGCGGTTTCTCATTTTCACACCAGGCAAATTCTTTGGCTGCACCTTAATTAAAGCCACGGCCGCTTCCTTCCAACTCCTAGACCTTTCCTATCCCATCGTCGCCATAAGACATAAAGCCACTAGCATCATCATTTATGCCCTCAGCTACCGTGTGTGGATATTTTGATTTCACCTCATTTATGTTACCATTGTCTAAATTTCTACGTTCTGTTTCACTCTACCAGTTAGCAGAGAAAGCGGAACTATGTTGGGCGACCTTTGACTAAATTAAAGGTTGATTAACTTTTCCGGATGGGTAACCAGATATCGTCAACATGCCGACATCGTACGGCATTGATTAGACTTGCTTTCCGCCCTTCAAAATACTGATCATCTTTGCTTGAACCCGTGAACTTGTGATGCAGAGCCCGACACTCTAGCACTGGTCCACTGAAGTTACTCTTTCCTCAACGTTTGCATTTTTCTTCTATTTTTCAGGAAGATGAAGTGCGTCAACCACCTCAGGTTAGTAGAGAAATCTTGATTACCTACTTGAGCTAAGACCAGGTGTCCGTTGTCCAGAGGCTGACGACTGTACCTCCGGAGTTAAATACCAACCTCTTGATGTATCACCTTCGGGTGAGGGCATCCGTCATGTGGTGCTGTCAGCCCAGCGACATTCCTGGGCACAATACCGCACAGTGACCGACTTCATTAACCTCCTCCCATACGAAGGATTCAAAATCGTGGTCCAGGTCAACGCATAAAAAGTGAATGCAAGTTGTACGAAACATCACGTTCCTACCAGTCACCAAAACGAACTAGGTTGAACTTGAAATTTATTGGAGTAACCTGTCAATGTTGAAATGCCAAATTTTTACACCTCTGTCTCTGAAATTTGTCCGCCTCTGTGGTGTAGCAGGATACCAAACTGTGGCTGCTTAGGTGCTATGTGTTTTCAGTTCTCTTTTATGGTGTGGAAACATGGACCCTTACGAAAACCACCACTGCCAGACTGGAAGCATTTGAACTCTGGCTATACAGAAGAATTTTGAGAATATCATCGACTCAGAAAGTTACAAACGTTGAGGTTCTACGCCGAGCTAATAAGAGACATGAGCTGATCAACACCATCAAGTGTCGTAAACTACAATATTTTGGACACATCATGAGGAATCAGAAAATATATGAGCTGCTTCAACTTATCCTGGCAAGGAAAAATAGAAGGAAAAAGATCTCCTGGACGAAGAAGAATTTCCTGGCTTGACAACCTTAAAACTTGGTTCAACAAAACATCTGCAGAACCGTTCCGAATTGCAATGGATAAAGCCAGAATAGCCATGTTAATTGCCAACGTCCGAGGCGGACAGGCACGCTAAGAAGAAGAAGAAGAAGAATAAGTGATGTAGTGGTTAGTGTGATTAATTTCCACATAACGAAAGCAGCTATGATAATCAACTGGAATCGAGTATGGAGGAATATCTCCAATCGATTACTTCCAGACGCAGTAAATGAAAGTTAGTATAAAGTATTCCATAACATTATACCGACAAACAGCAGACTTCTTCATATTCATATGATGGAGACGGACTTGTGCAACTTCTGTCAACATAAAAACACAATCCAACACAGACTTACAGTTAGTTCGAAGATTCGACCGATATGGAATAAATTTAAACAGATATCGCAGTGCATCATCGGACGTCCGAACACATATATCGCACCTGAATGGGTGATTCGCCCTACATTTTAATTTACAACCACCGCAACTGAACAGTGCTGTCGTGGTACTGTTAGCCTTACAGTGAACTCGAAAGAAGGTCGGAGAGAAGTGACTATATTTTAATGTGCATTCAGTGTCCGAAAAGGAAAAGATGGTTGGAAGAATATGTAGAGCAGCTAAGTTGTGTTCTGTAAGTGTGAAATGCTGTAAGTGCCAAGTGTAAATTACTGTAATTGACGTCAAGGTGACATTACAAACTAAAAAAAACAACAACAACAACAACATGGCAACGTCAGGGATTTTGTGCACGTAACACCTGACTCAGTGGAGTATCTAAGGAACTTGGCCGTTAATTTGTGAATTGTGTAAATACGTATGCATCCATGTTGTTCTTGTATAGTTGATGCTTTATTATATGCCATACGAGTAATAATAATAATAATAATAATAATAATAATAATAATAATAATAATAATAATAATAATAATAATAATAATAATAATAATAATAATAATAATAATAAGTGAAAAATTGACACCTTCGGAGCTCCGCGTTCGATTCCCGGCTCTGCCTCGACATTTTAAAAGTAGTATTGAGTAGCCTCAGCCATCCTCAAAGTGGTTCTCTGTGTTTTCCCACTTCTCCTCCAGGCAAATGCCGGGATGGTACCTAACTTAAGCCCACGGCCGCTTCATTCCCTCTCCTTGTCTATCCCTTCCAATCTTCCCATCCCTCACAAAGCCCTTGTTCAGCATAGCAGGTGAGGCCGCCTGGGAGAGGTACTGGTCCTCCTCTCCAGTTTCATCCTCGACCAAGAGTCTCGCGCTCCAGGACACTGCCCTTGAGGCGGTGGAAGTGGGAACCTTCATTGAGTCCGGGGAAAAACAACCCTAGACGGTGAACGGATTAAATAAATATTAATCTCTCAAATGTTCTAATGTTAAAATGTTTCACAGCTCTTTTGTGCTATCTATTGTAAGTTCACTGCAACAGAATTAAGTCATTTTTATAGTTTGAATGTGATTTATGATTTCCTTTTACATACATACATACACACATACATCATTATAGACCGTTATGCCTTTCGGCGTTCAGTCTGCAAGCCTCAGTGAATTTACTAAACGACGCCACAATCCTCGATTTGCAACTAGTGTTGTGACCTCATTTAGTTCTATACCTCTTATCTTTAAATCGTTAGAAACCGAGTCTAACCATCGTCGTCTTGGTCTCCCACTACTTCTCTTACCCTCCATAACAGAGTCCATTATTCTCCTAGGTAACCTATTCTTCTCCATTCGCCTCACATGACCCCACCACCGAAGCCGGTTTATGCGTACAGCTGCATCCATCGAGTTCATTCCTAACGTAGCCTTTATCTCCTCATTCCGAGTACCCTCCTGCCATTGTTCGCATCTGTTTGTACCAGCAATCATTCTTGCTACTATCATGTCCGTTACTTCTAACTTATGAATAAGATATCCTGAGTCCACCCAGCTTTCGCTCCCGTAAAGCAAAGTTGGTCTGAAAACAGACCGATGTAAAGATAGTTTCGTCTGGGAGCTGACTCCCTTCTTACAGAATACTGTTGATCGCAACTTCGAGCTCACTGCATTAGCTTTACTACAACTTGATTCAATCTCACTTACTATATTACCATCCTGGGAGAACACATACAACCTAAATACTTGAAATTATCGACCGTTTCCATCTTTGTATCACCAATCTGACATTCAATTCTGTTGAATTTCCTACCTACTGACATTAATTTAGTCTTCGAAAGGCTAATTTTCATTTTCTTTTACTTATTGAAAACAACAAATTTCATCACTCTCTAATTCAGACAATCTTTCCTAAAGATTTGACCACTACAAGAGCGAAAGTGTAATAAAAATTCGAGATGTCGCATGACGGTTCCTTGGTAGTACTGTGTTGTAAATGCTTTAAAGAATATCCTACAGGTGGCAGCACCGTGGATGCAAGCAAAGGCCATCAAAGTTTTAGTGTGACAATGGCCACCCCACATTCACCAAAGAAGAACAGCACTGTGTAACTCGCTTTTAGAGTAGTGAAGGTGTGAAACCTAGTGAAATTCGAATGATGATTCAGTATGATGATGCTCCTTTTAATGGCAGAAATATAACAATTGTCGGCCCCACATTGCCTGAGCAACAGTTGCGACGACCTGAATTTTGAGTGTCTGCCACAACCACCACATTCACCGGACCTCATCCCTAGTGGTTACGATATGTTTGGTCCACTGGAGGAGGCAAACACATTTTATTCGGCTGGTGATGAAGGAGTGGCAGCGTAGACAACCAAATTAATATTCTTCAAGAGGAATCCACGTGCTAAGTAACCCAGCGAGTTGTTTGAGCGGTTTGTATCATGTACCAGGTAGCTGTGAGCATGCATTCAGCAGATATTAGCTACGAATCTCATCATCATCAGCACTGAAGATTGTTTTCTGTGGTTTCTCATTTTCACGCAGGGAAAGGTCAGACTCTGTAGAAAAATGATAGATACCAATTTCGCTGAATAAAATAAATTAAAAATGTATTGGAGGTTTTCGTTTGACTCATCGTCGTCGTAGTAAAATCTTTCTTATTGTCTGAATAAAGAGAGATAAAATTTGTTGAGTGTTTTTCGTAATTGAATCGTTCGTTGCAGAAACAGCATTTCTCCAGTTTTTGACACCATATGAGTTATTATTACTGCCATGATTAATGCACAAAGGGCTACCATTTTGTGCAGAAAAAAACACTTCTACCATATATCTCTGCCCGTCAGTCGCGAATGAAAGTTTCCGTTTTGTGCAGAAAGAACACTTATCCTGGAGAAGTGTTGTTTTTACTTCAAACCAGCCCGCTTCACAAAGCAGTTGTGTCAGTTCTTTCAGCTTGAGTCGCTAGGAAGAGGTGTGAAAAGAGATGCAAAAGTCGCGTTTCATTTAAATCAATTTATGGAGTTTCAGTATGAGGCAAATCATGTCTTAGGAAAACACTGTATTGATGGAATGTGCGTTCATACTTTCAAGTTGCTTATTTCTGCAACCCGTCTCCCTGTGTTACCAACTAGACTTGCTGTGTTCCATTAAATGAAAAGAAATTAGCAGACATAAAGAAGTTGGAATCTTACATACCAGAAGAACACCATGAGTTTTATAATGAACTATTTGCATGGACAACATCAGCGCAATAGAGGTGAGAAGTATTGTTCAAAGATAAGAGACTTACATGTTACTTGTATTATATTATGTTGTTTTGTTTTATATATATTTTGAACATTGGAAAGGGACAAAAATGAGTATTCTCTTGTTTATTTTTCTAAACAATGTGGTCTGATCATAATATGTGCAAATAAGTAAGTCTTACAAATAACTATTAAATAATGGGCTTAAACACTGTATTTTCTCAGTACAAATAAAGTTCCTTTTGAAATTGAAATGACGTTAAAATCAATGTTACACTTCCTTATATTCTCATTAATGGTGTTTGTTGCAGAAACAGCACGTCTCCACCATTTTCATCAAAATCTGTAAAGGAACGTATTGGACTAATTCATACAAACAACCTATCTGTCATAGTCATTTCAACGGTAGAATAAGCATAATAAATATCGGAAGGATAGAAATGGCATTACACACTACAGACAGTTTTTCCTGTTTTCTGAACAATTTGGTACGTTGGAGAAGTGTCGTTTCTGAAACAAACGATTCAATTGTTTTAAGAAGTTGGTGAAAAATAATATATTATACGTTCCGTAGTTTGTTCAGATAGATATGCATACATTAATACATTAAAAAATACGAAATGCTAGAAGATACGATCAAAGTACTGTAATTCCTTACAAAAATTTATTCAATAAATCATAACCTACGAGAACACTACCAAGTACCAAAGTAAAGAAGTAAATTTTCTCTACAGATTCCTGGAGACGAAAGCCTCTTGTATTAGTTGGGTTAGAAAACGAAGATTTCAAGTGAAATATGGAATATTTTAACCATAATTTCGTAAAGGTTTTAAACTTGTCTCTGGAATGAGTCTCTAGAATGAGATTCTTAAAAGTTGATGCACCAAATCTATCACGAAATATTAAATTATTTCGGAAAATGAATGAAAACCTACAACCTGTTTTCCAGTCATTGACCGGGTCAGGGATGTCAGGGATCTTGCGGCGAGGATAGGAATTGTGCCGGCTGCCGAGGCCTGTCGCACTCCTCTGGGGCAATGATAAATGAGTGACGGATGAAATGGAATGATATTGGAGAGTGTAGCTGGAATGAAAGATGACAGGGAAAACCGAAGTACCCGGAGAAAAACCTGTCCTGCCTCCGCTTTGTCAGGCACAAATCTCACATGGAGTGACCGGGATTTGAACCACGGAATCCAGTGGTGAGAGGCCGACGCCCTACCGCCTGAGCCACGGAGGCTGTTAAATTATTTCATAGGACAAAAATACAAAAACGTTTCCATTTCCTATTTTTAGGATTTTGACTTCTCTTGACAGTAATCAACTTAATTATCAAAATTTTGGATTTTTCCTTCCAAAACGCGTCCGCCTCTGTGATGTAGCGGTTAGCGTGGTTAATTGCTGCCCGCGAAGGCCCGGGTTCGATTCCCGGCTCTGTCACGGCATTTGAAAAGTGGCACGAGGGCTGAAAAGTCGTCCATTAAGCTTTGGAAGGTCAACTGAGTAGAGGGGGTTCGATCCCCACATCACCTATCCTCAAAGTGTTTTTCCGTGGTTTTCCACTTCTCCTCCTGGCAAATGCCGGGATGGTACCTAACTTAAGGCCACGGCCGCTTCCTTCCCTCTTCCTTATCTATCCCTTCCAAACTTCTCATCCCCCCACAAGACCCCTGTTCAGCATAGCAGGTGAGGTCACCTGGGCGAGGTACTGGGTCCTCTTACACAGTTGTAAGTCCGAAAAAATGTTTCACTCTTCAGAACACTGCCCTTGAGGCGGTCGAAGTGGGATCCCTCGCTGAGTCTGAGAGTAAAACCAACCCTGAACAAGAAACTGGCTAAGAAAGGAAGTCAAATCTAACACATCTTCGATATGTACTCTACTATATATACTGAACGTGACTTATTAATTTGAAATTTTATATCTAGTATAATGCGGTCGTAAATGTAATATTAAATGAAGTAAACTCGTATCCTCGCCCTGAGTTGTCCCCTATGGAGGTGAGCTGAACGTATCATTTCACCTCAGCCCTCCTACCATTATTACATTTCTGGCAGTTTCGAGAATCGAACCCGGGACTCCGAGGTCGGCAGATAATAGTAATAACCATTACGCTGAGGAGGCGGACAATAATCAGTAGTTAAATTAATGTGTAAGGTATAATAAGTGAAACGAAATAATCTCACTCTTAATGACAATTAAAGCGGAAGAAACACCCTACTCTATGACTAAGTTCTTGCTGTAGTTGTTGATGATGATGATAATGGTGGTGGTACGATTCTACGGCTAGCAAGAGAAAAGAGAAAGTATACATTTCACATAGAAAGGAGCGAACATAAATGTAAGTACCCGGCCGGTAATTTCATACTCTATTGTAATATACAACACTGCTTCACAGAAGCGCATTGCGCTTTGCCGATACAGCCCGGCGTCAGACAATGTTCATTATGGTCATACTCGAACAAGCAGAACTCTTGTTCACATCTTTCGTGCCAAGATCATGTACAGTGTTATCAAAAACTTTGTTTCATGATCACTGAAAAAAAAACACACAAACATCAAATACAGTACTTTGGTGGTCAACAAATTTTAACACGGATATGTTTGGGGTCTACCTGAAATTAGCTTCAGTAATTTAGCGAAGACAGTTTTGTGACACTGTCGTAACCAGGCAACCAGCATAAGCCTACGTCATATGGAAAGCCGTTTTTTTGGTAGATGTTGGACGTTTTACACCTAAAAAGAGAAGCTGTAATCAAAGCAATGGCGAATAATTTTTACGGGAAGACATTAATTAAAATTCGTAACACTACGGTGGGAAAAGAAAATGATTTACTGGAAATCATGAACTCTGGACCATTTTCTCGTAATGACACAGTTATTTTTTCTTTGGAGCACCACCTGACTTCGTGATTCGTCCAACAAAATGGCGTCGCTCTGTCTTCCATTGTCTATCATTGTTTATGATTTCTTTATTGAACCTAAGACAGACGGGCTGAGTGGTTCAGACGGTTGAGGCGCTGACCTTCTGACCCCTATTGGCAGGTTCGACCCTGGCTCAGTCCGGTGGTATTTGAAGGTGCTGAAATACGACAGCCTCGTGTCGGTAGATTTACTGGCACGTAAAAGAACTCATACGGGACTAAATACCGGCACCTTGACTTCTCCGAAAACCGTAAAAGTAGTTAGTGGGACATAAAGCAATTATTATTATTATTATTATTATTATTATTATTATTATTATTATTATTATTATTATTATTATTATTATTATTATTATTATTATTATTATTATTATGTCGGAGGTACACCCGCCCCGTACATACAATTAGCGCCTTGTAGACGGCCATCTAGATCAGGAAACCTGAAACTCGTTTTGGAAATAGTTCGACATTTCTCGACAGATGTCGCTACTATCAAGTTGGTTTGCGCCCTCTGGGGTGAAGATAAACTATTAATTTTCAGAGTAATTTGGTATGTCAAGGTTTCCTAAACTGAGTTGTTTATACTTTGTTTTTGGTGTTCAAATGTTATCAATACTTCTATCTGGCCGATGACCTTCGATGTTAGGCCCCTTAAAACAACAAGCAAGCAATACTTCTATCTCTTAATTTGTTGGCCAATTAGAAATGTTGTAATTTATTTAAGTAACCAATCATAAAATTTTGATATTTATTAAATTTACCAATAGGAATTGTGGGTGTGTCAGGGTTTCGACCCAGAGAAGTCTAGAGCCTTCCTCTAAGCTATAAAAGCTGGCGCATTTTGGGCCATGTTGTCTTTGTGATCGCTCCAGTCTAGAGTGTATACGTAACGGAGGCAGGGGGAAAGGCTCCCTCGTCCATCTTCGGGAGGTCCACCAGCTCAAGGTAATGGCAGATCCCGCTTAACAACGTAATAGTCTTTGAAAGCTAACTCGAGGGGAAGGTTTCGAATTTCTTTCGCAATGTAACTTTTATTTCTTAATGTAAATTTCAAACAAGTCTAAAGAACTTACTCGAACCTGGGGAATAAAGAGTGAGGAGCCCTCTTGTAAGGTCTGGAACTTGTAAATTTCGAGAATAACCTCCTAAAGTGTAAACTTGTAGAGCGAAGACGCTCCTCCACTGATGTGTAATTTGAGAGATCCGTCTCCTTGAGTGTTGGTTGAAAGGAGCAAGAGTGCTCATGTAAAATTTGTAATTAGGGAGCTTCAAGCTCAGGTTTTCAATTGGATATTAGTTGATTATTCTGACTTTCCTAACATTGTTCTCTATATGATTTGTTGTTTGCTTAGCAAAGTGTAAAGTTTAAAAATAAAAAAATATATAAGGAAGAAATATAGCTCAAATTTTACATTTTTAAATTAGTCTTCTGAATCTTCTATATCCACCCATTCATGCCTGTATTTTTTTCACCTCTCTGCTCCACAAAAACACGGTAACTATTTTTTTTTAATTTACTGTACATACTCTCTGCATGCTCCACTACATGAGTAGTACTACATGCACTTACAATACATTTCCTTACAAATGCACAAACATAAATTACATTTGAATAATTAAATTTCTAGATGACTGTTAATCTTACCAATATCAATCAATATCAGTCTTCCTTTTTCCTGAGAGCTTGAAAGTCCAGAGCATTAACAAATATGGAAAATTACTTTTAAGTACTTTTTTAATAGCACAGATTTCTGCATTGGCCAATTATCACCTGTATTAACACTATTTATCAAGAATTGCCTAATATTTTTCACTTCACTGCACTCGAAAATTATATGATCTATTGTCTGAGGGCTGCTGTTACAGGAACACTCGGAGTCCAGTCAGTATTGTAGTCATATTTGGTGTTGATTATTACTATTATTATTATTATTATTATTATTATTATTATTATTATTATTATTATTATTATTATTATCTAAAAGCTCATGTTGACTTTTAACCAGTTTTTCTTCCATTTTTCTCTATTATCGACAGTTTAATATACTTACAAACAATTTTAGATGCGATTCATTAGACTTATGAGCTTGTAATAACTACATCATTTAGAATTCGAATAATTATTATTACACATCTTCCTTTCTAATGGGCCTACTAGGAACCATGCTTGGTCAATCTTTATCCCGGCGTTTCTCATTTATTTCCTCTGATCAGGGGCTACCTTTCTTCTTCAGGGGATTTTCTGCAAACCACGGACTTTCTTTAAGGTTTCAATTACAGCCTGTCTGATTTGTAAGTCTCTCAACATCAGTTCTCTATGGACTTCTCGGTATCCGTCAGAGTATTCTTATTATCATTCTTACTGTTATTGTTATTTTTATCAGTTAGTAGTGTTGCCAGGAGCCTCCGTGGCTCAGCCAGCAACGCGCCGGCCTCTCACCGCTGGTTCAAATCCCGGTCACTCCATGTGAGATTTTTGCTGGACAAGGAGGCGGGATGGGTTTTTCTCCGGGTACTCCGGTTTTCCCTGTCATATTTCATTCCAGCATCACTCTCCAATATCATTTTATTTCATCTGCCATTCATTAACCATTGCCCCACAGGAGTGCCACAGGCTTCGGCAGTCGGCACAGTTCCTATCCTTGCCGCTAGATGGGGCTTCATTCCATTCCTGACCAGGTTGAATGACTGGAAACTGGATGTGGATTTTTAGTAGTGTTCCCAGGATCGACCGATTGGTGGGGGTGGAGGGGATTATAGTTACAAAATCATGACAGAATATAATGAAGATGCTTGTGCGTGTGTGGTGCGGGCATGTGTGAGTGTCACTATAAGGACACTAACACAAGTTAAATATGTTGATATTCAAATTGCAGTACACTACAATCTCTTACATTAAAATAAGACAAAGAAACCCAAACCAAACCCCTCATCAGAAACAAATGCATTCAAACTAACCCTTCCCCACGCACTTACACCAAATACACTCAAACACGACTACACTCACCTGACGCCATCCACCAACCCGCACAAACAGACATCACACTCCCCCCTGACACTGACACTTCACCCACCTCACCACTTTCCCCCCCACCATCTCCCGAGCCCGAAACTGAGACCACCTTAATCTCACACTCGGGCACGAACACCCAACACAAGTACACTCAAACTAGGAGGAGGCGGGCCAAGCCTGCTCCTAGGCCAAAAATGACACCAACACATGACACTCACAAAACATCTACTCACCCTCACCATCCCTCACTCATCATACAATGTTTTAATTGCCTCAAACTGAACCATCCTGCAGCCTCGAGCTCTGATGCCACCCGCTGCAATCGGTGCGGTGGTCCCCACCGTCACACCGTCTGCACAGTGCCTAGGGACCAGGCGAGGTGCGCGAACTGCGAAGGCAGTCACGCTGCCTCATATCCTGGCTGCCCCTACCTAAAGAAGGCAATTAAGACACACTACAGAAATGCACAACACTTACATGCACACTCCACTACACCACACCAGCCCAGTACCTCATCCCCCAAACCACCACTTCATACCATCCCCAGCCATAACCTTACCAACCAGACCGTCCAAGACACCTCTAACCTACTAAACCTACTACTCCTCAAGCTCATAGCCCCGAACCTGCATCCCCCCATGACCATGCCAAGTAATCAGTTAATCATCAACTAAACCCTGCTCCCCCCCACCAAGTACAACCTCCTGACAACTACCATCTCTCTCGGCTCTCCTTAAAGCACTGGAATCTCAGCGTACCTACCACCGACAGTTAAGCAACATCGGGAGTGGTCACCCACTGGCTGGCTGACCACCACACTCCATGCTGCCTAACCTCGAGGAACTTAATACGACCACGGCCACGGACGCAACGCAACACCAGGCGCTCACGCGCCAGGCCACACTCTGGCCAATTATGACAGAGGAACACTAACCCAACCCGCTGAATAACACAGTTATCTGCAGGGAACCACCATAGTGACAGGGCATTCAAGACCTTTTAGAGGTCGACAAGCCATAAATTTCGCGGTCACTGGGGCTCTGTCCCAGTACCGACGAAAGACGGGTTCGTCGTCGTCGTCTTACATTAAAATGAGGAACAGATACAGTCTGATCACGAACAACAGGTTTTTTTTTAATTTTTAAAAATGTTGCTTTACATTGCACCAATACAGATTGGTTTTATGGTGACAATGGAAGAGGAAAGGGCTAGGAGTAGGAAGGAAGCGGCAGTGGCTTTAAATAAGGTACAGCCCCCCGCCATTTACCTGGCATGAAAATGGGAACCACGGAAAACCATGTTCAGGGCTGCCGACAGTGGGTTTCGAACCCACTATCTCCTGAATACTCGATACTGGCCGCACTTAAGCGACTGCAGTTATCGAGCTCGGTGGTTATCAGTTTTACAGGTAATGGTATGTTCAGATTACAATCTAAAATCCAACCTTCGGGGCATCTTATATTCAGGAGATCTGTGGGTTTTACAATTACGCCTCTGTGAAAGTTCAAAATAGTCAACACATTCAGTCGATTTAGACTTGTTTATTGTTAGTTTCTGTTTCTTTCCTTTTGTAAAAATTCCGTGGGCGGGGTACGCAACCCCTTTTAACGCCCCTGCTATCAAGATTGGTTTCAAATGTTGAAGTAAAATCCTACTGACAACCAGTGTTTGTTGTAACAACTACTAGTGATACCTATTATAGTATTAGGGGATGGAAGATCGAATTTTGGATTTCTTTCTTGCTATCTGTCTGAAGCAATCCTTTTTTTTGTTTTTTTTTGTTATTTGCTTTACCTCGCACTGACACAGATAGGTCTTATGGCGACGATGGGATAGGAAAGGCCTGGGAATTGGAAGGAAGCGGCCGTGGCCTTAATTAAGGTACAGCCCCACCATTTGCCTGGTGTGAAAGTGGGAAACCACGGAAAACCATCTTCAGGGCTGCCGACAGTGGGGCTCGAACTCACTATCTCCCGATTACTGAATAGTGGTCGCACTTAAGCGACTGCAGCTATCGAGCTCGGTCCTTTCTTTTTTATCTGACAAGCGAGATTATTGCAAAGACTAACAAGGAGTGACTTTTAGCCAGTCACATATGTTTAGTTCGTGAATGATATTTTCTTTAACTGAGTACGATTCACAAGAAGTGAAGACTGCCTTTTCTCATGAATAACGAAATAGTGTCCTGCTTACCCTTTCTTTATGAACAGAAGACCCATCCTTTGTTGAAGTAAAGTGAGTTAAGACGGACAACAAAGTCAGTTCGACACACTTTCAACACTACATAATCGTCTTGGGCAAGTTTTCTCAACTGTGGAAGGCACCTCCACCTGGGCGGACCGACTTTGTCAGCTTATTATGATGTTCGTTACAGTGTCGCAAATCTAACAAGAGGGCTGAACACAAAAACTCATCAACAACACGCAGGTATCATGCTGAGCTGGGGAAAGGTGAAAAACACCTCAGCCTCAACCGAAGACGTATGCATGAGGGAGCTATTACAGGGGGCTTTGTTATGGAGAGCGCGCCTTGACTTCACTTGCGAACAGGTAGTGACGGGGTCGACCTACCTACCTACACACCCACTGCACTCAGTTGGAACCGAAACAAGCTATCAGGAAACATATTGTCGACAGCACACTCGATATAACGATAGTTACAGTATTATTTTTCTCATACTTTTCGGCATTTTTCCTTATTAATTGGGATCAGAGCTTCTTGTAGATTTTGCCAGAGCTTTTTTTCATAAGATTTTAACGTAGTATTACGTTCTTCGACAACGGATACTGAAAAGACAAATTTTAAGACGCTTTTAGTGTTTGGGTAGAACTCGTATATCGCCGAGACTATTTAACTGATTATTATGTTTAATGTCGCAATTGACAGGTAAAAGAGAAGGCTACCTGCTGAGAAAAATGAAAATCTAAAACGTAGTTTTAATGGAGGAGCGCTTCAAAGCAAGACAAAATCTGTATCAAATTTGTGACGATACGTGCATACTTTGTTATAAGATGGCGCTGTGTTAACTCGCACTCTCAGCAGGAGGTTAGCTGTCTTTGCGAATAAATCGTTGCCAGTTTAACAAATTTAATAAAGGAAAAGAAAGTATTAAACATCACTTTAATTTGAATGTTGTGCCGAGCAACTATACCAGCACTACACCGAGTTATTACCCACATTCCAAGTAGACCACGTTCTATTAAATAAAATTCATAATCCACATAATATTGTTCTTTTTTTCTAACTAGAGGACACGTCCTGCTCAAACGCAGCATCGTTATAAATAGGTCAGATAACTCGCCTTGGTATGCCTGTCGTAGTCAGAATTCATCCATTCTGACGTCATCATAAAAAGTCTATTCATATATTCGCTTCTTTATCCTGCAGTTCTTGATGTAAATCTTGGTATTGTGTGGTAGAGTATTTTCAATCGCAGTACTTCTATATAGGCTACAACTGTTGTCTTGTGAGCTCAGAGGTTAGTCTCGAAGAAGCGTGTTTATTGCCAGGTAGGGAACATTTTAAAGACTCATAGTCTTCACTCTTTCTAGTGTAGCTAGATAATGTCTAAAGCATAAGTCATGATGGGGTCTGTTTGTACGTAGACTTTTTTCCCTTAGCAGTATATAAGTTATTAGGAACGCTCTGCCATCTGTTGAATATATTTGGAAGCTGGGGAAGGTTAGAGAATCAAAGAGTATCTAGCAGGGAATAGCATTCTTCCGTGATCAGAAGAAGTGTATACTCTCTGGCTTGACAGGTATTAATCAAACATGGCTGCATGCAATAGCATTACTAAGGATAAAAACCACATATGAGGGGTGTAGAAGCAAAACTCACATTGTCCACTTTTCATGATTTACGGTAAAGCTGAAAAACTCTCAAATGTACACACCTGGACGAGTCTTACTATATACGTTTTTATTTATGTCTTGAATGTGAAAATAAATGCCGGAGAACATCTTTTCTTGTGGAAAGTAAACGTGAAGACGACAAATTACATTTTAAGTTTGGAGAATGTGAGTTTTGCTCCACGTTTTTGGATAATAAGAGTTATGCATCACAAGGCTGTGGATAATGTACAAACATTCTTATGTTTAGTAGGCTATATGAAGCTAAGAAATAGGACTCAGACAGTGAACAGAAGAAAATAAATTTTAAAAACGGACATTTGGAAGAGAATAATGATAAAAATATAGTTTATTAAAAGGTAATGCATAATTTGTCCTTATGAAAATAGAATCTCTCATGAAACCTGCGAAGGTCTTGAGCTCCAAATATACGACATAAGAAGGCTCCCTGACTGTGATTTCATTCCGGAAACTTTGGTAACCTTTTTGAAGAATATCTGGAAGAAAACAAATTCAAAACATGTAAATACAAAAACTTGGAATAGTGAAACCTTCTCTTAATAATCCATCTCCAGAGCAAGAAAGTGCACATCCAACTCACCTCATTTGTTTAGCCTTGTTTCTTTTCCAGTTAGATTGCTATTTTTTGCTAGTTGCTTTACGTCGCACCGACACAGATAGGTCTTATGGCGACGATGGGACAAGGAAGGGCTAGGAGTGGGAAGGAAGCGGCCGTGGCCTTGATTAAGGTACAGCCCCAGCATTTGCCTGGTGTGAAATTGAGAAAACACGGAAACCGTCTTCAGGGCTACTGACAGTGGGGTTCGAATCCACTATCTCCCGAATGCAAGCTCAGCCAGTTGCTCGGTATGATCAAAATATTAAGGCTGAAGAAGTAGAAATTGTCCCAATTGTCCCATCTACTTGTGATCATGTACAACACAAAACTAGTACGGAAAATACACGTCGTGTAGGCGAGATCGAAGATTCACGGAGCCAAATGAAATAGTTTCTGTGGGTGGGGGCGGTAAAATAACACCCACGGTATCCCCTGCCTGTCGTAAGAGGCGACTAAAGGTGGCCCCAGGGGCTCTCAACTTCGAAGCGTGGGTTGGCGACCACGGGGGCCCTTATCTGAGTTCTGGCATTGCTTCCACTTACTTGTGCCAGGCTCCTCACTTTCATCAATCCTATCCGCCTCCCTTGGTCAACTCTTGTTCTTTTCAGACCTTAACGTTGTTAGCGCATTCGAAGGCTAGGAAGTCTTTCTTTATCACGCCCTTGTCTTTCTTTGGCCGATATCTTCATTTTTCGAAGTGTCGGATCTCTTCCGTTTTTCTCTGGTTAGTATTAATAGAGGACGATTGCCTAGTTGTACCTCTTAAACAATAATCACCACCACCATCTGAGAAAGAAGTGTATGGTGGCGACGAGGGTATATTGTAATTTATGTTCAAAGTGTGGAAGTTGCTGTACTAGCACCTACCTAAGGCACATTTCCTCTCAGAAAAAAATGCACGGCATTTTGCACAGTTTTACGGCCGGGTGTCCCTCCTGACGTGTACCTTATGTAGAAGAAGAGAAGTGTATGAAGACGAACATAAAGACCTAGTCTCCGAACCAAAGGAATTAACGATATTCACAATCAGTTAAATTCTTCGACCATATCTGGAATCAAACCTACAGCCCTCTGAACTGAAGGCCAGTACGCTGTCAGCCAAAGAGCTGAACAAAACTTTTTATCAGCTTAGTCGCTGGATTCGAACCTTAGCCTTCTGGGTGCAAAGCCAACAGCTATGTAGGCCTATGTATGTTGAGTATTTAACCCAAAGACTGGTTTGATCCTCAACAGCTCCTACATCAGCTGTCAGAGGTGGCCCAGGCGTCACTGAAGGGGTGTACTAGGAAAATTAGGAGTGAGCTAGTTTCCCGTTGCTTTCGTCACAGAGCCAGAAGTTGCTATTACATATCAGTCTGCCAAACCTACTGAAATGGATGCACCAACCGAACCTATGAGAGAAATTTTCACACCGTAACTGACTATATAAGTAATGGAATTACGAGCATCATTTATACCTCGGTCACTTTCATATTGTCAAAGCCAAGGATGAGACTGAGACAGATAAATGAAAGTAACAAATTGCTCTAGCCCGTACCAGAAGACAAAATACACTGTAAACATTAGGTCTCGTTAGCAAAGGCATACAGCGTCTACGCCAGTGAACTAATTGCCTTCCACCACCCCCATATTAGACTAGAATAGACTCACAAAATTCTAGTTTGTTATGTTAATAATGTAGAATCCATACATTGAAATCCTTCAGTTCGAAACTTCTTACAACGTGAGGCCATAGTTAAGAGATCACCGATATCGTTTACAGTTTGGGAGGTTGATCTACACTACGTACGGGAGTTTGTGTCGTTAATTAACGAAAAAATGGTCCATTAATTTTGATTGCCATGAATATGGTTTTCTATGGTTTCCCCTTTCACACCAGGTAAATGCTGCCTGTCCCTTTATTATGGCCACGGCTGCTGCCTTCCCAGTCCTAGCACTTTTCCATCCTTCCGGCACCGAAAACCTGCAATGTGTTAATACGGCATTAAACAAGTAACAAAAAAAAAAAAAAAGAAGAAAGTAAATACTGACTTTCTGTGAAAAATAACATCATGATGACCCTTCATGCAGCATTTAAGTCATTATTTAATTTTAGTTCCGGGCTTAGTGTCTCAGACGGTTGAGGCGCTAGCCTTCTGACCCCAATCTGGCAGATTCGTTCCTGGCTCAGTCCGGTGGTATATGAAGGTGCTCAAATACGTCAGCTTAGTGTCGGTAGATTTACTGGCACGTAGAAGAACTATTTCGGGACTTAATTCCGGCACCTCGGCGTCTACGAAAACCGTAAAAGTAGTTAGTGGTATGTAAGGCCAATAACATTAAATTAATGAATGAATTTTAGTCATTTATGTGGATGTACCCAATTGAATGTACTCGATACGACCTAATAAGCTTAAGACCAATTACAAGTAGAGTGTACTTAAGTTAAGTTCTGAATTTTAAATGATTGCCTACATGCTGAGCTGGGAGATATATTCCCTTTCTAGGATATATTGTACAATATTGTAAAAATCAAAGCGGCGAGTCATAAACTGAAATTAACCATTCTGTTGGTGTTGTGTCCTTTCAGTGTGAGGACGACAAACTATAAACTAGAAAAGTGATTAATAATACAATATATTCTGCTCACAGCTATTGAGTAATTTAGAGGAGTCTGTTAATACATGTTACCATGTTCTGATGTGTCCATGTATATTGTATTATCGCTGCTCCGAAAACTAGAATGGCAGCAAAGAGAATATGGGAGGAGGTCCAGCTCATTATCGGCTAGCACAAAGCGCATACACATACATCATTACACATGCGGACACGAACAGCTACACCACTCGTCAAGGATTCATACAAGTGTTGACAAACAAATTTTTGTGTACCTGAGCATTGTATCTTGTCTGTTTGCATGCTTGTGGCAGAGAGGTATATTTTGTGTGCCCGTACGTGAATGTAGCAGGTGGAAAATAATGAGAAAGTAGTTTTCGTGAGAAATTAGCCCACTCAAATCGTAAATATCCTCACACCAAGTGGACTATGGTTCGAACCCTACATATTATTTATTTATTTATTTATTTATTTATTTATTTATTTATTTATTTATTTATTCATTTATTTATTTATTTATTTATTTTGTTTTGCTTTGAGTATTAAGACTATAAAAAAATTCTCTTACACCAAGGTAAATAACTACATACAACCAATAGATACAAGTTACAGTTGACGCGTATAAAATAATGATAATTGCGTTAAGAATTTTTCCAGTCGTGTGGTCAACGATTAGTGAGCCTGAACATTACCGAAAGGCCGGGGGTTCGATTCCAGCTACGGTTAAATGTGAACTGACGAAAACCCAACGCTAAGTAAAATGTGGGACTGCTTAAACTCATTGATATTCCTTACTTCTTTCTTGAACCATTTACCCTCCACGGTTGTTTTTTCACTCGGAATCTACGAGGGATCCCACCTCTACCGTCTTAAGGGCAATGTCCTGGAGCGTGAGACATTCTTTCGGGGACAGAACTGGGGTAGAGGACTAGTACCTCGTCCAGGTAGCCTCAACTGCTATGCTGATCAGGCACCTTGTGGAGGATGGGGAGATTGGAAGAGGGAAGGAAGCCGACGTGGCCTTATGTTGGGTACAATCCCGGCATTTGCCTCGAGAAGAAGTGGAAAACCACGGAAAGCAACTTCGAGGATGGCTAAGGTTGAATCGAATCCCCCCCCTCCAACTCAGGTGATCTCCCGAGGCTGAGTGGAACCCTTTCCAGCCCCGGTACGGGTCTTCAGATTTCGTGGCAGAGCCGGGAATCGAACCCTGGCCTCCGGCGGTGGTAACTAATCATACTAACCACTACACCATAGAGGCGGACTAATTGATATTAATGTTAGTATTAATGACATCCAATTGAAACTATTCAGTCACATCTACAAGACTGAGAACATTCTTGCAGACTAGCTGAAATCCATTTTCATGTACCTGCCAACGAAATCGAACTCTAAATGTCGTAGTGATTACAGACTTATCAGTCTAAAGTGCCAAACTCTAAGAGCGTTCTTAAGAGGTTTACACCATCAGTTACGGAAAAGGACAGATGGAAACGTCAAAATTTAGAACTGGTTTCGGTTACCTGAAACGCTCTGGTATCCTTCCCGGTTTTAGTACCGGTACCAAAATATCTTGACTTACAACAAACTTTCTTCGCTTACTTCAACGATTATGAGAAAGCCTGGACTTGGCAGTAAAAGTATAAACATGAATTAACAATAATCACATGCCTCAGCGCGTTGCAGCCTCCTGAAGTTGCGTAGGTTGGGTGACGTTGCTCTGCCATAAGAAGGTTTATCGGCCACGACTTGGTAGGAAGCGGCTAGGACTGGTAAGGAAGCGACCGTAGCCTTAATTAAGAAATAGCCTACCCCTAGATCTGGGAAATCACGGTTCAAACCCAACATCTCTTAAAGGCAAGCTTACAGCCATTCGGCCCATCCACGCGGTTAACCCTCTCGGTATTAAAAGCAGAATGCTACCTATGAATTTGTTTATTTAATTTTTACAAGTAGAACTAAGTTCACCACCAACGATCTTTAGCAACAACAATGGGTTGCCAAGATTTTTGATCACCCAACCAAAATTGGCCAACCTCAGAGAACATCGAGCCCACGAACTTGGGAACGTAAGTCGGACACTCTATCGATAATATAAGGCGTGATCCCAAAGTGTCCGTTTGAGGGCGTTGCTGCAGCGGGCATGCAACATAGCGCGACTCCGTTGCGGTTATACAAGCATGGACATGTAGGCAAAAGGATTAGTGTGGCAGTCCTGTTGCACCGAGGGGCGTGCCTTAAATGCGGCGACGCGAACTTTGGCGACGTCATTACCAAATGCGTCCAAACAGGACCAATGTGCTGTTATTCTGTTCTTGGCTGCCGAAGAACAAACAGCGATGGACATCCATCGGAGAATGAAGCATGTCTATCGAAAACCACCGTTGTGGAATGGTTCACCAAGTTCCGTGCGGGTCGCGTTCCGATACAAGGCGCCGGTCGATCTGGCAGGCCAGCCTCATCCATTACGGTCAACAACAAGTGGGCGGTGGACAAGGCCTATAGTCTTGATCTCTCCCCGTGAGATTATCACGCCTTCGTTCCCCTCAAAACGGCCTTAAAGGGTCGACGCTTCCGATCGGACGAGGATGTACAACAAGCGGTTATCGACTTCTTTACTCAGCAAGATACGGTGTTTTACCCCACGGGGATCTTCAAGCTGGCGCATCGGTGAGTGGGTGTCTCAATGCTCACGGCGATTTTTCCTGATAAGCATCCTAATACAGGACTGCACGGCCGTCGAACGGAAACTTTTTGATCGTCCCTTATACTATAAGAATAATTCAGGGGGTGAGTTTAAAGACCTGTCACGTGACATTTTCGGTCAAATTGAGTTATCCATGCCATCCGGTCAACAATATCAAACTCTACCATGTGCAGAAAAGTTAATCTTGCATAAGTCAACCGTGTACTGTAATATACGGCTTTGAATTATAGGGTGAGCTTCAAATCCTGCAACGTGAACAGAACTATTTTATGTTTCCCTTTAAAAACCTGCAGTGTGTATGGACCAATCATAATGCTTCGCGTCAGGTCTCGCCTCTCTCGCTGTCTTGCTTATAGAGTGTTAGAGCAATCATCACTTCGTTTTTTTGAGCTTTAATTGTGAGTACTGAGTGTGTTGACATCCAGGATGGAGAGGACCATTACATTAATGCCTAAACTTGAATAACTACTTACGTTTTCACATTATTAATTCTGAGGATAGAATAAAGCATAATGTTATTTATTATGAAAGTTGTACTTGCTCAAAAAAAGTCCTATAACATATTTTTTCACTTTTTCCTTCAATTTGAATTTCAAAAGTTACACCGTGCAAATAAAGTACACACAATTCTTGCCAACAATGACTTCAGATCTTTGAATAATCGGAATACTTATAAGAGATCACGAATGGCAATTAATTCACCAAATTTGAACTTTGTAAGTACAGTATAGAAGTTACGCGTTTTTCTAATTTTTCTTAAAATGTTAGAAAAGTCACGTGACAGATATTGGAAGTTCATGAACTAAAGAAGTACGAAATATGCAAGTAAACATGCCCTAATAACTACGTAAATATGACCTAAAAGAAGTAAAATATGACTTAAGTATTTTACGGATAGGTAAGATTAAACATGCCAAAGTCATAACGCACCAGACACATTTCATCATGCAAACTGACAGAGCTGCAGTAGGTACGTTAAAACTTTAAATCGTCGCTGCTGGGATAAAATCTCAAATGTGAAATATTTTAGCTTAGAACTTTGGCCGGTAAGTTTCTGTCATCTAAGGTGCAATATTGTGTGAATATTGTCAGGGCAATCTCGCACTATCTCTAAAAAATATTATCACATAGGAGGTTTTGTCCCCGCAACGACGATATATTCATTCAGTATCGTAGCCCTGGAGCGCAGTTCTCACTCTGCACTCCTAAATAAATAAATAAATAAATAAATAAATAAATAAATAAATAAATAAATAAATAAATAAATAAAATGTGTTTGCTGTATTATCGCTTTGGCACGTTCAGTGTTGGTGATACTCTTTACATACTACATGTTTCTTAGTGTCTGTCGGTGTTCGTTCGTACAGCATCTCTTTCTCGGAATCATTTCTTATCAAACCTGTTCTGTTTCAGGCAAAGAAAGAAAAATACATTTAGTGCAGTATTTTGAAATCCTGTGTTTGAAACTACATGCACATAATATGTACATGTGCGACGCCTCGGGTTACACAAATATGCTCAAAATATAATCAATATATATACAGTACTTATATTACCAAAAACCGGGCGAGTTGGCCGTGCAAGTAGGGGCGCGCGGCTGTGAGCTTGCATCCGGGAGATAGTAGGTTCGAATCCCACTATCGGCAGCCCTGAAAATGGTTTTCCGTGGTTTCCCATTTTCACACCAGACAAATGGTGGGGCTGTACCTTCATTAAGGCCACGGCCGCTTCCTTCCAACTCCTAGGCCTTTCCTATCCCATCGTCGCCATAAGACATATCTGTGTCGGCGCGACGTAAGGCCCCTAGCAAAAAAAAATTATATATATTACCAAAATAAGCAAATATGACGGAAACAATAAAAAATGGCCAAAACATGCTTTTATATGCAACATAACATTGCTTTAAAACGGCTCAGGGACCCATCATTCGGTTTTCGGGTAAAATGAGCTCAGAAAAGAAATATCTTTAACATTCGATCCTTAATAATAATAATAATAATAATAATAATAATAATAATAATAATAATAATAATAATAATAATAATAATAATAATAATCGGAAGGCCTTAGCTATGGTGTACAAACATGTTTAATTTAACGCCATCTATGCTAATTATGAGTCAATTTTGATTCACTCCTATGGGACAAAATTCCGGCACCTCGGCTCCTACGAAAACCGTAAAAGTAGTTAGTTGGACGTAAAATACATTATTATTATTATTATTATTATTATTATTATTATTATTATTATTATTATTATTATTATTATTATTCCCGGGTTAAAAGGTCAAACATAACGGCCGAGAAAATTCGTCCTGCTGACCACACGATTCCTCGTATTCTGCAGGCCTTGGGTGTGAGCAGCGGTCGCTTGGTAGACCATGGCCCTTCGGGTATTTCCACCATGGGGTTTAGCTTGGTTTATTATTATTATTATTATTATTATTATTATTATTATTATTATTATTATTATTATTATTATTATTATTATTACACTGACTGACAGAGCAAATGCAACACCAAGAAGGAGTGGTTCGAAAGGGATGAAAGTTGGGGAAAAAACAGAGACGGCACGGACGAATAATTGATGTTTATTTCAAACCGATATGCAGGTTACACAATGCGCACGGCATCGACTCATTAGGATGTAGGACCACCGCGAGCGGCGATGCACGCAGAAACACGCCGAGGTACAGAGTCAATAAGAGTGCGGATGGTGTCCTGAGGGATGGTTCTCCATTCTCTGTCAACTATTTGCCACAGTTGGTCGTCCGTACGAGGCTGGGGCAGAGTTTGCAAACGGCGTCCAATGAGATCCCACACGTGTTCGATTGGTGAGAGATCCGGAGAGTACGCTGGCCACGGAAGCATCTGTACACCTCGTAGAGCCTGTTGGGAGATGCGAGCAGTGTGTGGGCGGGCATTATCCTGCTGAAACAGAGCATTGGGCAGCCCCTGAAGGTACGGGAGTGCCACCGGCCGCAGCACATGCTGCACGTAGCGGTGGGCATTTAACGTGCCTTGAATACGCACTAGAGGTGACGTGGAATCATACGCAATAGCGCCCCAAACCATGATGCCGCGTTGTCTAGCGATAGGGCGCTCCATAGTTACTGCCGGATTTGACCTTTCTCCACGCCGACGCCACACTCGTCTGCGGTGACTATCACTGACAGAACAGAAGCGTGACTCATCGGAGAACACGACGTTCCGCCATTCCCTCATCCAAGTCGCTCTAGCCCGGCACCATGCCAGGCGTGCACGTCTATGCTGTGGAGTCAATGGTAGTCTTCTGAGCGGACGCCGGGAGTGCAGGCCTCCTTCAAGCAATCGACAGGAAATTGTTCTGGTCGATATTGGAACAGCCAGGGTGTCTTGCACATGCTGAAGAATGGCGGTTGACGTGGCGTGCGGGGCTGCCACCGCTTGGCGGCGGATGCGCCAATCCTCGCGTGCTGACGTCACTCGGGCTGCGCCTGGACCCCTCGCATGTGCCACATGTCCCTGCGCCAACCATCTTCGCCACAGGCGCTGCACCGTGGACACATCCCTATGGGTATCGGCTGCGATTTGACGAAGCGACCAACCTGCCCTTCTCAGCCCGATCACCATACCCCTCGTAAAGTCGTCTGTCTGCTGGAAATGCCTCCGTTGACGGCGGCCTGGCATTCTTAGCTATACACGTGTCCTGTGGCACACGACAACACGTTCTACAATGACTGTTGGCTGAGAAATCACGGTACGAAGTGGGCCATTCGCCAACGCCGTGTCCCATTTATCGTTCGCTACGTGCGCAGCACAGCGGCGCATTTCACATCATGAGCATATCTCAGTGACGTCAGTCTACCCTGCAATTGGCATAAAGTTCTGACCACTCCTTCTTGGTGTTGCATTTGCTCTGTCAGTCAGTGTATTATTATTATTATTATTATTATTATTATTATTATTATTATTATTATTATTATTATTATTATTATTATTATTATTATTATTATTATTATTATTTGATTCGTTGTGCCCAACTGTGGAGCGCGTTTGAACTTATTTTGCACAATGTTTCTTCTTCTTTTCTTCCCAATATCTCTTCATTTTTTCACTGTGTTCCTTTCTGCGTGTTTCTGTCCAGCCTGTATTTTTTCTTGTTGGTTTCTCTGCAAATTTATGTTTGTTTACTAACCTTCTAAATTTCATTCTATCTTGAATGGTTTCGTCCTCAATATCCATTTCTTGTAGATCTTCATGAATTTCTGCTAACCAGTTGTTGCGGATTTTCAGGGTTAGAATTGTCTTTGTCAGCCTGTTGTTATCCATTCTGTGTAGGTGTCCGTAGAATTGTAGTCGTCTCTTTCTGATGGTATCTGTGATTTTTTCTGTGAACTGAAAAATTATTATTATTATTATTATTATTATTATTATTATTATTATTATTATTATTATTATTATTATTATTATTATTATTATTATTATTATTATTATTATTATTATTATTTACTCTTTTTGGTTTTCAGCCCGCCTCGTGGCCATCATCGTTAAGGTGTGAAGTCTATATGGTCTGACACTCTGGTTAGCCGGTTCGAGTCCCGTCGGTCGGAAAAATGTTCACCATCAGAATGTTGGAGAGCAGGGGAGGAGAGGTAGTTGTATACAATTTATAATCATTAGATTGCGTGCCAAAGACGAGATTCAATTCCAAACCCCTCCACAGTGCTCGTATCGAGTGAGGGCATATGACGCTGTTGATGGTGACTCATCCGTCGGATGGAGACGTAAAGCCTTGAGCAGACCCCTCAGTGCTCTTCGACAGGAGTAGGCTATGTGCCGCCACCGGTGTTCAACCTCTCCATTCCCGTTATCATATATCACGTCATTCATGTCATTTCATTATCTCCTGACGGGCTGAGTGGCTCAGACGCTTGCGGCGCAGGCCATCTGACCCCAACTTGGCAGGTTCGACCCTGACTCAGTCCGATGGTATTTGAAGGTGCTGAAATACGTCAGCCTCGTGTCGGTAGATTTATTTGCATGTAAAAGAACTCCTGCAGGACGAAATTCCGGCACCACAGCTTTTCCGAAGACCGTAAAATTAGTTAGTGGGACATAAAGCAAATAACGTTATTATTAAAATTATTAATGTTATTATTATTATTACTATTATTATTATTATTATTATTATTATTATTATTATTATTATTATTATTATTATTATTATTATTATTAACCCCTCTGATGAGATTGACGTCAGAAAGGGCATCCCGTCGTAAAAACTCGCCACGAAGATTTGTTTCACTTTACACCCGACGCCCTAGAAAAACGGGACAAGGGTTGGACATACATACTCTTTCTGTCATTCAAAAGTCCGACTACCTTTGCAGAAATTGAACCCACTGTCTCTAACCAGCGTGCCAGTTCTTCTTTCTCCTATCAAACAGAGAATGTAAGTGACTTCAGCACAATTTCTCAAATATAGCGTTTTAAATATATAATTTGTATCTTTTTACCGCTCTTATTTTACCAGACATTTATATTGATTTTAGTCATGTTTTTTTTTAAATGTAAATTTCAGAACATCCAGGAGTTTGTGAAGTGAAAGAGACTTTCAGGCGATTTTTCTGTCTACCAGTTATGTCATTTCATTCCTGTGTCTGTCATATGTATATATATTACTGTGTGACTTATGAATTTGTAATGTTTTTTGCTGGCTGTATGGTCGACGGACCAAAAGCCAAATAAATTATAAAATTAAAAAAAAATTGAACCCATGATCTTGTGCTGTGAGGGCGATACTCTACCACGGATCGAGAGAGAGAGAGAGAGAGAGAGAGAGCTGGCCTGGACTACAAACTACTGACAACCCTCGAATGAGTGTGACTGCAGTTTTTAGTAGCTGTCGCCCGGGAGGAACTGTCATACTTTTGCACATAAAAATCGACTTGTTTGCCAGAGGCAGTGGGAAAGTGACCTTCTGGCTATCAGATCATGTCGATTATGGAGCGTGTATGAACAGAGCACGCGACACACATGCTCTATCAATAATTTCCGCAATGATGAGACTTTGATGTGACCGCAGGGGACGGGAGGCGAGCTGTGCGTGTTGACCGCGGACTGATTACATATTTAGTGTCTGTGTTAGCTGGAGGGGCGGAACCCAGGCGCAGAGAACGAAATCCCGGCCATCCCTGAACAGTTCCGCTGAAAATTTAAACACGATCACCGACAAATTGTTTTAAAGCAGCAATCAGTCAGTAATAATAATAATAATAATAATAATAATAATAATAATAATAATAATAATAATAATAATAATAATAATAATAATAATAATAATAATAATCTATACTAATATATAAAGAGGTAAAATTAGTTTGGATGTAATGGCTAATCTGAGGAAATACTGGACCGATTCTAAAAATTATTTCACTAATAGAAAGATACATTATCCCTGAGTGCTATAGGCTATATTTTATTTTCAAAACAATTCGAGGGGGGTGGGGAGCGACGTGGGGAGATATAAAAATACTGGGCTAATATAGGCAAAATATCGACTTTGTCGTGCAAGGACGAGACAAAGCTCATTTTAAGCCCCTTGACGCAAAGAACAAAACTCGGTAAGCCCTATGGGTCCGAAAACCATGTTTTAAGGCCCTAAAACCAACCGTCATGGAGATATTGGCACCACACTAGCCCTGCTCTAGGAATCGCATAAATAAATGAACTGCCGTAACCATGGCAACGTCAGCTCCAGTATGCTTACAGCAGCGAGATTATCTACAATGTATCACAAAAACCTAACATGTTACATACATACAATTTGGTATTTGGAATCCTCTTTAAAATGAAAGAACACAAATTCTTGTTTCCAGAAAATCCACTTAAGGGATGAGGGTTGAAAAAAAGTGAGGAAGGAGTTGAATTCTTTATATGAGGATACATATATCTCAGAAACGGAAGATGTTACAGACGTTAAAATTGGTAGGCTGTACTTGGAATCTTTTTTAGAAATAAATGGACGCACTTTTCCTGGAAAATCCACTTAAGGGGGGTGAACATTTTTGAAAAAATGGATGATATTTTAAAATGAGTATCTTCTTGTCTTCTACCGGTTTTCCCACACCTGTGGGGCCGTGGGTGCGAACTATGTCGCACATGTGGACTTGACGCTGTTTTACGACTTGATGCTCTTCCTGACACCAACCCTATGTGTAGGGATGTAATTACTATTGCGTATTCCTGTTGTGTTGAGTGAATATGAAGAGGAGAGTGTTGGGACAAACACAAACAACCCGTCCTCGAGCCAGAAGAATTAATCACACGCGATTAAAATATCCAACCCAGCCCGGAATCGAAACCGGAACTCTGTGAACTGAAGACCTCAACGATGAACTCTCGGCCAAAGAGTGGGGCAGTTTTTAAAATTTATATCTCATAAATTTAACATGTTACAGGCATGAAAATTGGTATTTGTAATCTCCATTAGATTTTTTTTTTCTGTTTCTCACATGTAGAGTTCCATGTCGCATGTTCCAGATTTAGTTCTGGTAGTAGCTTGGTCACCTTAGCCCCAAAAGGGAATGCCACAAACGTGGTTTACAAACAGGTTCTGGCGTGAATGAAATGCAATTTTTTGGCGAGTTTTTATACTTTAGTGTTTTTCAGATAATGTCTTAGTGCAGTACGGAGGAACAATTAATCTTTATCAACTTACGAAATCTTCGCGAGCAAAGCCGTTGGTAACAGCTAGTAATAGTTAATAATTAGAGGACCCGTCGATTAACCACATCATTCGGGAGTGTCCACAGCGTAGATTCACAGGTGTTTGGGAAGAGTTCGTGAAAGCATCAACTCCAGCGCTTTCCTGGCTGAAGAGCCTTGATATCCATTTTTGATTCACTACGTACATATTTGTGTTAAATAATGCAGATCATTTGTTCCATACGAAATATATATAGAGAGAGAGAGAGGACGCGTGCTCCCCCGCAGCATTAGTCATGACGGGGTGTAATAAAATGTCTTGATATAATTTGCTCCATGTGTTGCCCGGCTACTTTCTTGTAGGCCTATGTTTAATTTTAGACTTTCTTTTTTTTTGCTAGTTGCTTTACGTCGCACCTACACAGATAGGTCTTATGGCGACGATGGGAAAGGAAAGGCCTAGGAGTTGGGAATGAAACGGCCGTGGCCTTAAATAAGGTACAGCCTGATATGAAAATGGGAAACCACGGAAAACTACCTTCAGGGCTGCCGACAGTGGGATTCGAACCCACTATCTCACGGATACAAGCTCACAGCCGCGCAGCCCCAACCACACGGCTAACTCGTCTGGTAATTTTAGAATTTATATTAGGCCTACCTGTTAATTTTGTCCGACTCATTGGCTGAATGGTCAGCGTTGAGGCCTTCGGTTCAGAGGGTCCCGGGTTCGATTCCCGGTCATGTCGGGGATTTTAATCGCCCCTGATTTATTCTTCTGGCCTGGGGACACACTACCAACCACCACAGAGACACGCAATATTGATTACAACCCTTCATATAAGGTTGGCGTCAGGAAGGGCATCTGGTCGTAAGACAGGGCCAAATCCACATGTGAGACACAGTTCGAACCCGCTACCCCACAAGTGTGCGAAAAGCAGTAGAAAAAAAGAAGAAGAAGAGTATCTGTTAATTTTGTTTCAAGTGAATGTTTGTTTTAAATTATTTTGTTTCGCGTGGAGCTTTCTCCGTGTTGAAGCTTATATTGTCTGGGAATTAGCTGGTCCTTTCAAACAATTAATGAGAATAAGTGACAATTGTACGTATTTACGCGTCGCACTATAGACTAGGTATGATGTTCACGATTTCAACTGTTATTGGGACTTTCACCAATTAGCCTAGCGAACCCTTGCGCGCATGTGTGTGTGTGTGTGTGTGTGTGTGTGTGTGTGTGTGTGTGTGTGTGTGTGTGTGTGTGTGTGTGTGTGTGTGTGTGTGTGCTCTTTAGTTTTCCCATCACGCGCATGGCTGGCAGTGGACCAGCAGCTGACCTTCAAGTACTGGCGAGTGCTTTGGCCAATCAGAATTCTACATTGTTGTTTAATAATTTTTAAAAATACGGCAATTTTTATGCTCTTGAAGACACTGCAAATCCACAGACCAAAACCTTTCGTCGGAACGCTTTACTATCACAATCGGTTCAGCCGTTCTCTCAAACTCGTGGTAACAAAAATAAGCCTAGGGTTCTAAATTTATAGATAATAATAATAATAATACTAATACTAATAATAATAACAATAATAATAATAATAATAATAATAATAATAATAATAATAATAATAATAATAATAATAATAATAATAATAACAATAATAATAATAATCTTTTTCTACAGATCTTCCCACACTCGTGGGGTCGCGGGTGTGAACTGTGTCGTACATGTGGATTTGCCCCTGTTTTACGGACGAGTGCTCTTCCTGATGCCAACCCCTATGTGGAGGGATGTAATCACTATTGCGTGTTTCTGTGGTGATTGGTAGAGTAGTTTAATTATTTAATCGTATGATGATTATAACAACAAACTCATAAATCCAGGCCAAAGATTTTCAGCTAATTTACAGCACGTTCTGAAAGATGAAACAGGTCACTGGGGCTTCGGGAGTAGGCATGAAGAGTGCAGCGCAGGATGATATTATCCATGGTCTGCTCCTCTTCACTGCATTCACACATTGGAGAATCCTTCCAATCTCACTTATGGCATAAGAAATTGCAGGTGTCCATGCCCAGTTCTCAGTCTGTTGCGGCGAATCCCTTCATTTTCGGAGTTGGATTTAGCTCATGAGCATTAGTTCCAGACGTTGAATTTGACCACTCATCCCGCCAGCTCTGGTTTAGATTAAAATTATCCCTGAAGAGTCGGTCGGCCAGTACACTTGTTGGTCTCCTAGATCGAAGTCGTAGTGGAGACGGGTAAAAAAAATGCTGGTGGACTGGTAATGAGGGAGATGACCTGATCTTCTTTGCTTCTCTCAGCCGAGCTCAGGTGGGGTGGTGGGATATGTTGTATGTCCGGCGCTCCCGTCTCGCTCCGCCAGCCAGCTGCACGCGCGCCTGTGTATCATTCTGCTAGCTTCGACGCGCAGCCCTCAGTGCGCGTGCCTGACCATCGAGTGTACTATAAATAGGAGCTCCCGGCCTGCTCACTTGCCCACTTCCCCCGGTGTCCAGCTCCAGAATACACCCTACGTCGAGCACGGAGGCTACTCCTCTTGAAAATGTGCTTCGACCAGGTGGACTGAATTTCTGGCAGTACGAGGTTTCACCTCTGGTCACCGCTCCCTTACCTGTTTCCGCTGCCTATGTTCCGTAATTCTTTTACAAGCCATTTTCATTCCCTAACTTATGCAAGCTCCCTTAGTTTCGCTAGGTGGAATTTCTTCAATCAATTGAACTTGCTTTTTAGGAATTCAGGCACTTCAACAAACAAGGACTCTCAAAGACATTTATGTTAGTGTGCCAGATAGTTCTCGACTATCAACGTGTCAATTCACAAAAACTATCTTTTCAAGATAGAAGTGTATATAAAGACTGCAAACCTGTACATATTGTATAAAGACAAACTTTTCTCAAGATTCAATATTCCTTTTTGCTTCAAAATAAATTTCAGTTATTTGTGTAAATATCATAAAGTGAAGCAATAAAAGTTGTGTTTTGTAAACTACAACCTTGGTTACAACACAACTCTATGGCGACGAGGTAAAAAAGCGACACTCCAATTCATCGGCCCCAGTCGCCAACTCTATGGCGACGAGGTAAAAAAGCGACAAACTACAATTCTTCGGCCCCAATTGCCAACTCTATAGCGACGAGGTACACACGAAAGCAACACTACAATTCAACGGGCCCAGTTGTCAACTCTACGGCGACGTGCTAAACAGCAACGACACTCCAACCAGTTCTGACACACAGCTTACCTTCCTCTTTCTTGCACGCATCTCGCAATGGCTACTGCGGAACAACTCGCTACGGTCTTCCAAGCCTTACAGCAGCAACAACAACAGTTTATGCAACAACAACAGGCAGCATTAATTCAGGCTATTCAAGCTATTTCTGTCTCTACACAGCCATCAGCTATTCCTCCGTTCTCTGCTTTTGATCCGGCTAAGGAAGAATGGTCAGTTTATTTAGCCCGCTTGCAACAGCATTTCATCTGCCATTCTGTCACAGATGATCAACGCCGCCGCGCACTATTTCTTAGTTCGGTTGGCAATGCTACGTGTGAATTACTACGTAAATTAAGTCCAGAAGAACACTTATCTGAGGTACCCTTCACGCAGCTCTTAGCCCGTCTCACGGAACACTATGCCAAAGCTCCTCACATAGTGGCTGCTCGCTATAAATTTTTTCAGAGCAGAAAGCAACCCCATCAGACACATACTGAATGGATAACTGAATTGCGTGGTCTAGCTAAACCCTGCCAGTTCATCTGCTCCAAGGACGGTTGTGGTTCCTCCTACACTGATTCTCTCATTCGGGACATGCTAATTTTACATACTCCTGAAGACAAAATACGTTTTGACGCTGTCAAGCAGAGTAACCCTTCTTTAGAAGACGTCCAGCGTATTGCTACGGTTTATGAGCTTACTACCAAGACTGCCGCAGCCATAGCTTCTCCACACGAAGTTGCACAAGTCTCGCCTCAGGCCCGCAAGTCCTCTGCTACAGTGAACCGTACGGATAAGGCGCTCTCCACCAAGCATTCTCGCCAGGTTCCCTCTCGTAATGCTACACGGAAGCCCAATTCTAAAAGCACCTCGAAACTCCTGCCTTCCTGCCGAGGTTGTTTCAAGCATCATGAACGTCGTGACTGTCGTTTTTTCAAAGCTACTTGTGAACGATGTAATAAACTTGGACACATTCAGACTGTCTGTCAAAGTTCGCTCCGCCCTGCTAAGACTACTGCAGCGCGCCGGAAGCATATACAGCCCCGCCAAGACATGGAAGTTGATCAGATCAATCTTATTCTTCCCACAAAGGATTCTCACAAAATCATCATTCCTCTCTCATTCTCTGATCGATCTGTCGATTTTCAATTAGACACTGGATCACCTGTCTCTATTATTAACCTGACTACCTACCACGACTTAGGTTCACCTTCATGCTCTCCAGCTGACATCCAGCTCGTGACATTTAACAAGAAGAAAATTGACATCAAAGGTCAAATTAAGCTTCAGGCTAGTTATAAAGGAATTCAGAAGGCCATTCCTCTTCTCGTAGTTAACAACTACACTGCATCAAACATTATGGGCATGGATCTATTTAACTTATTTGGTTTCCAGATACATGACAACATTAACGTCGTATCTACATTGCATCCTACTTCTGACGTTACCGCTCTCCTAGCGCAGTTTCCTGAAGTCTTCGACTCTCAGCTGGGAACAGCAAAAGACTATACAGCTCACATACAGCTGAAATCCGGAGCTAAGCCTCGATTCCTCAAAGCACGGCCAGTACCACTAGCACTTCAAGACCAGGTCACGAAAGAATTAGAAAGATGGATACAAACTGGAATTGTCGTACCAGTTACTTCTAGTCAATGGGCTACTCCACTCGTGGTAATCAAGAAACCTGATGGTAATGTTCGACTTTGTGGCGATTTTCGATCTACAGTCAACGCACAACTCGAAACCGATATCTTTCCTATTCCACGTCCAGAAGACTTATTCCGTCGTCTCTCTGGTGGACAATTCTTCTCTCGAGTTGATCTTAAAGAAGCATATCTCCAGCTACTTTTAGACGAAGAATCTAAGAAATTTCTCACACTCAACACTCCTCTAGGACTGCTCCAGCTCCAGCGGCTCCCATTCGGTATTTCATCCTCAGCGGCTATTTTTCAGCGCTATTTGGCTCAACTCACCGCCTCAATTCCCGGTTGTGCTAACTACCTGGATGATATTATTGTTACTGGAAAAGATCATCAGGAACATCTAACCAATCTCCGCCTTCTTCTCCAGACATTGAAAGACAATGGCCTCCGAGCGAATCTCGCTAAATGTACCTTCTTTCAGCCTCAAGTTCACTACCTCGGACATATACTTGATAAGAATGGAATTCGTCCTAGTATACAGAATGTCTCCGCGATAGTAAACATGCCAGCACCTCAGAACCTCAAGCAGCTTCAGTCCTTCATCGGCAAAGCGAACTATTATAATAAGTTCATTCCACGCTTCGCTACAGTAGCAGCTCCATTAAACGCTCTACGTAAAAAAGGTGTTAAATTTCAGTGGACTCCGCAATGCCAACAGGCATGGAAAACAATCAACACCGCCTTAATTCAAGCTATACAACTCACTCATTTTCAGCCCGACAAGATCATCACGCTAGCTACTGACGCTTCAGACTATGGTGTCGGTGCCGTTCTCTCCCAGAAGGATCGTCATGGACAAGAACGCCCCATCGCCTTCGCTTCGAAAACACTTAATGACCATCAACGTCGATACTCACAGATAGAGAAAGAAGCTTTAGCCATCATCTTTGGTATTCGCCGTTTCAATGAATATCTCTATGGCAACCATTTCCTGATCATTACCGATCATAAGCCTCTCGTACACTTATTCCATCCTGGTAATAAAATCCCAGAGAATTCCCTCAGAAAGCTTCAAAGATGGTCCATGTTCCTTTCTGATTATTCCTATCAGATTGTATATCGAGCCACATCCCAGCATTGTAATGCTGATGCCCTCTCCCGCTTACCCGTTGGTCCTGATACTGCCTTCGATTCTCAAGAATCTGAATGTCTTCAGTTGGACATAGAACTTGAAGATACTGTATCCAGTTTTCCTATTGATGCTACCTGCATAGCTAAAGCTACGGATAAGGACAGTACACTTGCTACTGTACGTACTTACATCCGCAACGGTTGGCCTCTTCAGAGCACACTTCCTGCCCACCTGGCACCTTATCATCGTATGCAGCATCGTCTTACGACTCGTGCCGGAGTTGTACTACTAGAAGCAGGCACCATCTTCCGAGTGGTTATCCCACTTAGCCTACAGAAACAAGTTCTCGAATTATTACACCAAAGCCATTGGGGTATATCCAGAACAAAGCAACTCGCCCGTCAACACTGCTACTGGCCCGGTATTGATACCGCCATCGAAAAGCTAATACGTCATTGTGAGCAATGTCAAACGAATCAGAACGCCCCGTCTTCTGATCTTGCTTCATGGCCTCCTGCTACTACTCCATGGGAACGAGTTCACATCGATTTCGCAGGTCCTTTCCTCAATTCCATGTGGTTAATAGTCATCGATTCACTGTCAAACTTTCCATATGTCGTGGATATGCATTCGACTACTACAACCGAAGCTACCATTCGTGCTCTCCAGAAAATCTTTACTACAGAAGGTTTACCGCAAGTACTCATTTCGGACAACGGACCTCAATTTACAGCTACTGCTTTTCAGAACTTTTGTACACATAATGGCATTCGTCATATCCTTGCACCACCTTTTCACCCTCAATCTAATGGTGAAGCTGAACGCTTCGTACAAACATTTAAAAGAAGTATGAAGAAAGCTGTCTCTTCAGGCTTAACTAAAGACCAAGCCTTGCTCCAACTCTTAAACAACTACAGAACACTACCCGGCGCTGATAATATCACTCCTGCACAGAAGCTCCATGGACGACCTCACAGAACTTTACTTTCTCTGTTACAGCCTCTTCCGGCCCAGCATAAGACCTCACCAACGAAGTTCTCCCTCAACGACAAGGTCTACACCAGGACATTCAAATCCAACCCACTCTGGATACCTGGAGTCATCTGCAGATCTTTGGGTCATCGTCTCTACGAGATACAGACTACGGAGAAACGTATCTGCCGCCATCAAGATCAGATACGTCTGCGCTACCGCCCCTGTCCAGCTATTGATGCTATTGCTAAACCTGATAAATCTATTGCTGAAAGAGCTTTAGATCATTTAATAACAATGGGTTCCTTTCAGGACGAGACAGCGCCACTCCGCCCAGTTCCAGCTCCGGACAATACAACAGAGATATCAGCAGCTCCGCCCCAGCATCGCAGTCGCCGCCAGCGCCGCCGCCGTTTCACGCCGTACCGGCGTATTTAGGAGGGGAGGGTGTTGTATGTCCGGCGCTCCCGTCTCGCTCCGCCAGCCAGCTGCACGCGCGCCTGTGTATCATTCTGCTAGCTTCGACGCGCAGCCCTCAGTGCGCGTGCCTGACCATCGAGTGTACTATAAATAGGAGCTCCCGGCCTGCTCACTTGCCCACTTCCCCCGGTGTCCAGCTCCAGAATACACCCTACGTCGAGCACGGAGGCTACTCCTCTTGAAAATGTGCTTCGACCAGGTGGACTGAATTTCTGGCAGTACGAGGTTTCACCTCTGGTCACCGCTCCCTTACCTGTTTCCGCTGCCTATGTTCCGTAATTCTTTTACAAGCCATTTTCATTCCCTAACTTATGCAAGCTCCCTTAGTTTCGCTAGGTGGAATTTCTTCAATCAATTGAACTTGCTTTTTAGGAATTCAGGCACTTCAACAAACAAGGACTCTCAAAGACATTTATGTTAGTGTGCCAGATAGTTCTCGACTATCAACGTGTCAATTCACAAAAACTATCTTTTCAAGATAGAAGTGTATATAAAGACTGCAAACCTGTACATATTGTATAAAGACAAACTTTTCTCAAGATTCAATATTCCTTTTTGCTTCAAAATAAATTTCAGTTATTTGTGTAAATATCATAAAGTGAAGCAATAAAAGTTGTGTTTTGTAAACTACAACCTTGGTTACAACAGGATAGGTCTAAGTACGGGTAACCAGTGGCGAGGTGTTGACTTTACAGTACCAGTTATGCAGCGCATGGTACCATTCAGCTTATTATCCACTTTATGCACATGTGCACATTCCAGCCATACCGGGGCACAGTATTCCGTTGCAGAGTAGACAAGACTGATACCCATTAATCGTAAAGCAGTCAGCCGAGGCTCCCCAGGAACTACCACAAAGTTTGTGCAGCATGTTATTCCTTGTAGCGATTTTGTGAGAGAGCTTGGTGAGTTCTTTGTAGCTCAGAGTTCTGTCCAGGGTGACTCTTAGATATTTAGGGAACGGGTTGTACTTTAGTTTTTCACCAAGGAATAAAACGGATGGCTCGTAGTTTGCGAGTCGGATGCTGAGATGGAAACATAAAACCTCGATCTTTGAAGCACTTGGGATCAATTACCAAGAATGTTACCACTTTGTCCAAGTCTGCTGAAAGAATGCCTTCTCCATCCGCAGGATTTTACCTATTGATTGCCCTGCACGTCTCCCCCGGGTGGTGCTAAGCGAGCAACAGCGACATAAGGTGATATAATTGAACGGCATAACGGTAGTGTGGTGTGCTGTCTGGATATAAAGAGAAAAGTGTTAGGACAAGCACAAACACCCAGTCACCGAGCCAGAAGAATTAATGAGACGCGATTAAACTCCCCAACCCAGCCGGAAATCGAACGCAGGACCCTCTGGACTGAAGACCTAAACGCTGACCATTAAGTCAAGGAGTCGGACAATAATAATTATTATTGAAGCGTGTAATAAGTATAGTCTACCTTACACACCGGTTACGTAATAAGTCTTTTTTTTTGCTAGGGGCTTTACGTCGCACCTACACAGATAGGTCTTATAGCGACGATGGGATAGGAAAGGCCTAGGAGTTGGAAGGAAGCGGCCGTGGCCTTAATTAAGGTACAGCCCCAGCATTTGCCTGGTGTGAAAATGGAAAACCACAGAAAACCATCTTCAGGGCTGCCGATAGTGGGAATCGAACCTACTATCTCCCGGATGCAAGCTCACAGCCGCGCGCCTCTACGCGCACGGCCAACTCGCCCGGTATGTAATAAGTCTTGCATAAACTTTAGGGGTACGGCCCATCAGAACGCCAAGAATTTGTTACTTTTGCTACATAACGGAAGAACACCGAGCTCGATAGCTGCAGTCGCTTAAGTGCGGCCAGGATCCGCCTCTTTCTTCTACAAGGTAATGGCCTGTTAACATCTTCATTTCTTGCTAGCTCAGCAGTTTAACTCTCGGGGAGGGTTCGAAACCTTTAGTATGTAACCTACCCTTTTAAAATGTAAATTCTTTTCTGTCTATCTACAAATTACAAATCTATAAAGCGGGGATAGAGAATGCTTCACCCTCTCGAACTCCCCTTCATTTTGAATTTGAGGTGACTATGTTTTCGTAACCGTTTTTCTCTTCCTTCTTAAAGTCTTAAACTTATTTGGCCGACTAGTCACCTCCATAGATTGGGATTAGCCCCTGTATTATCGGCCTAGCGCCACATAGGTTTTTGACACAAACGTTGTGTTGGAGTGCAAGTTATCGCCTCCATTCTATTTTGCACTATGGGCCAGTAACTTAACTTGATGTTTGTTTTCCTCATGTAAAGGCCCTGTAGGTTGTGTATCTAATACCCCTGTTTCTTGGTGTGCCTTGAGGGCAGTCTGAAGTGAAAGTTGTTGTAGCCTTTGATAGGCTTGTAAAATCGAGAGCGGGACAGCTCTTTATAGTGTTGTGGTAATAGTGCCTTAGAGAGGCTTGAGATGTAAAATTGGGAGTTAATGCTCCATGTAATTAAGGGTGTTCTGCCCTTTGGCATCTTGTTATTGTGAGCTGAGAGCTCAGAAATTATTATTGGGGCTCGAGGCCCAGATCTTGTAACTACCCCCTAAATCTTGTGATTTCCTTGTATCTAATTTTGGCTTGTTGATGACTTGTTAAGTTTACAAATTCTATGTCATCATTGTTAAGTTTTGAAAATATAACCTTTGTTAAAGTTTTAAATTAACTTTAATTTTGTAGTTGAAACCTATTCCAGCCCGCACCTTCTTTCACCTCTAACTACCACGGATAACTCCGTAACAACAACAACAACAACAACAATAATAATAATAATAATAATAATAATAATAATAATAATAATAATAATAATAATACATGCGAAATATGTTTATCCAATTGCCTTACTTTATTTACTGTTTTTGATGCTTGTACAACAGGATACATTTTCTTTCGGTGACTGCAATACTTTACACAATTCAGCATATGCACTAGTTTCTATAATAGCTGCTAGCATTTAGTTACGGGTTGTATGTACCTGGGTCATTGAAGGAAGAATATTCTGCCACGCGTTCTGTAGCATTTTTTTTTTTTTTTGTTTCACGGCGCACCGACACAGATAGGTCTTATGGCGACTGGCGACGATGGGATAAGGAAGGACCAGGGGTGGGAAGGAAGTGGCGTGGCCTTAAATAAGCTTAAGACACAGCCCCAGCATTTCTCTGGTGTAAAAATGGGAAATCACGGAAAACCATCTTCAGAACTTCCGACAGTGGGGTTCAAACCTACTATCTGCCGAATACAAGCTCACAGCTGCGCGACCCTACCCACACAGCCAATTTGTACGGTCACTGTATATTTGTCGGGGACTTCGACCCTTTGCACCTGCTTCTACAACTTCCACCACATAATCTGTATAGGATTTACGTTGAATCTGTGGTGGGGTTCCCAGCCTTATCCACATTTTCAAAATCCACGCTATTTATTTATTTATTTATTTATTTATTTATTTATTTATTTATTTATTTATTTATTTATTTATTTATTTATTGCACACTACAGGACATCGTGTCCCAATTACAGTGGCAACTACGCCAGAAAAGCTACAATTAACATAGTGATACTTATATCTAAACTATATTCTACAATTTTTTCTCTAATCTCCTATAATATTGATATATAATACCAAAGTATTTTTCTAAAAACCAAAGAACCTTATTTAATATGGTGGAACAACACACGACAGAGTAAAATGACAAAATAAATGAAGCAATACACGTACAAGCATAATATTATAGAACTTCACCTTACAATTTCCCTATTTTTAGGACTACATACAATTGTACGATGAAGTTCAGTTACAAACTCACGCAATGGCAGACTGAAGGTAAGGCCAATATTTTACTGAATGGAACTGTTGAAGATACTACAGAGCTACTTGAAGTCATTGTCTTGATGAAAATAGTAAGATAGCCCCAAGTCCAATACGTTGTACTTTTCATTCACATCCTTGCGTAGTATTGATAAAAAGGCGTTTTTGACCACGGAAGTCTCGATGAATTGTAGGAAGACATACACCCCAACAGCAGCACACCATGACGGAGCCGCCTCACTGTTTCAGTGTGGGTCGTACTTTCGTCTCTTCTATGGCATTATTGCCACCTTTATCCATACTGAAGTCCATCGGACACAAAGATATTCCATTTCTTTTTTCTGTGAATATGACCGAATCCCAAAATTCAGTAGGACACTTGATATTCCTTTTAGCGACTACCAATCAATTCCGTGCTTCTCCGTGGGTTTTTCTGCCCATTTGTCTTTTTTTTGCTTTACGTCGCACCGACACAGATATGTCTTACGGCGACGATGGGATAGGAAAGGCCTAGGAAGTGGAAGGAAGCGACCGTGGCCTTAATTAAGGTACAGCCCCGGCATTTGCCTGGAGTGAAAATGGGAAACCACGGAAAACCATCTTCAGGGCTGCCGACAGTGGGGCTCGAACCCACGATCTCCCGATTACTGGATACTGGCCGCAATTAAGCGACTGCAGCTATCGAGCTCGGTCATTTGTCTTTAAAATTCAGCTTTAAACATGACTGTCCCGCCCACGTCCGGAGCTACAGCTTGTTGTCGATAAATTTAAACATGAGGGGTCAGTGCGCAATGACAGCGTGTCCGGCTCCATGGCTAAATGGTTGGCGTGCTGGCCTGGTTCAAGGGGCCTCGGGTTCGATTCCTGGCCGGGTCGGGGATTTTAACCTTAATTGATTAATTCCAATGGCACGGGGGCTGGATGTACGTGTTGTCTTCATCATCATTTCATCCTCATCACGACGCGCAGGTCGCCTACGGGAGTCAAATAGAAAGACCTGCATCTAGCGAGCCGAACCCGTCCTGGGATATCCCGGCAATAAAAGCCATACGACATTTCATTTTCTTTCGTACACTTTGTCGTAGATTCCTTCTCGCTTGGAATACTACACTTCTCTGAGCTCTTTCAGTAGAAAAAGTTTCCCCACGCTCTTTTTTTTATTTTTCTCTTCATATTTTAAAGTATTTTTAGACATTTTTACTGATAATTTCTTATATTTCTCATTCTTTCTTTTGCATTGTCTAGTCAAGGATGACACACACACCCAGTCCCCGAGCCAGTGGAAAGAACCAATTAAGGTTAAAATCCCTGCCCCGGCCGGGAATCGAACCCGAGGCCCCTTGAACCAGGCCAGCACGCCAACCATTTAGCCATGGAGCCGGTCACGCTCTCGTACTTCATTGCGCACTGACCCCTCATGTTTAAATTTATCGACAACAAGCTGTAGCTCCGGACGTGGGCGGGACAGTCATATAGAATGCGCAAAGTTATCTAACTCTCCAGCTACCGTACTTTCAAGCGGGCTGTTTTATTCGGAACGCGGCAGTAATCCCATCTATCGGAGAAGAGTGGAAACAGGTCGAACAAATCACACCACAACAATGGCCAATGTAATGTTACTGTTGATCAGTTTTATGAGCTTTCGATATTGTAGGCCTTGCTTCACATTTAGTCTTCTTCCGGCTCTGGGATATTAGGGCATCTAATACAAACGCATGACTCCAGCGTCTTCCCCTAAACTACCATTTCATCCAGCGTGAATACATGTATTTATAACTTAGACTGTAGTATTTTATTCCCAGACTTTACACACATATTTTCATTAAATTCTGTTCACCCATTTTCTCGTGGTTCGGCGTTCATATGGACTTAGCAACAAAAATCAAAATTCATTAATATCTCTGTTATCATAGCCGTTACGGTAAAAATGTATAAGCCGGGCTGAGTGGCTCAGACGGTTGAGGCGCTGGCCTTCTGACCCCAACGTGGCAGGTTCGATCCTGGCTCAGTCCGGTGGTATTTGAAGGTGCTCAAATACGTCAGCCTCGTGTCGGTAGATTTACTGGCACGTAAAAGAACTCCCGCGGGACTAAATTCCGGCACCTCGGCGTCTCCGAAGACCGAAAAAGTAGTTAGTGGGACGTAAAGCAAATAACAACAATAATAATAATAATAATATATAAAAATGTATAAGATATAATTGATGGGAAATTTTATTCTGTAGAACTTTAGTTGTCCACCTCTGTGGTGTAGTAGTTAGCGTGATTAGCTGCCACCCCCAGAGGCCCAGATTCGATTCCCGGCTCTGCCACGAAATTTGAAAAGTGGTACGAGGGCTGAAACGAGGTCGACGCAGCCTCGGGAGTTCAACTGACTAGAGGTGGGTTCGATTCCCACCTCAGCCATCCTCGAAGTGGTTTTCCGTGGTTTCCCAATTCTCCTCCAGGCAAATGGAGCGATGGTACCTAACTTAAGGCCACGGCCGTTTCCTTCCCTCTTCCTTGTCTATCCCTTCCAATCTTCCCATCCCCCTGCAAGGCCATTGTTCACCATAGCAGGTGAGGCCACCTGGGCGAGGTACTGGAGGGTAAGCAGATAAAGAAAGAAAGAAAGAAAGAAAGAAAGAAAGAAAGAAAGAAAGAAAGAAAGAAAGGAAGAAATAATAATAATAATAATAATAATAATAATAATAATAATAATAATAATAATAATAATAATAATAATAATAATAATAATAATAATGAGAAGACGAAAAATTATGACCTAAAAGGAACCTTCTTCTTCTTCTTCTTCTTCTTCTTCGTTTTCTTCTTCTGTTTAGCCTCCAGGGTTGGTTTTTCCCTGGGACTCAGTGAGGGATCCCACCTCTACCGCCTCAAGGGCAGTGTCCTGGAGTCAGACTCTGGGTCGGGGGATACAACTGGGGAGGATGACCAGTACCTAGCCCAGGCGACCTCACCTGCTGTGTTGAACAGGGGCCTTGCAGGGGGATGGGAAGATTGGAAGGGATAGACAAGGAAGAGGGAAGGAAACGGCTGTGGCCTTAAGTTAGGTGCCATCCCGGCATTTGCCTGGAGGAGAAGTGGGGAAACCACAGAAATCCACTTCCAGGATGGCTGAGGTTGGAATCAAACCCACCTCTACTCAGTTGACCTCCCGAAGCTGAGTGGACCCCGTTCCAGCCCTCGTACCACTTTTCAAATTTCGTGGCAGAGCCGGGAATCGAATCCGGGCCTCCGGGGGTGGCAGCTAATCACACTAACCACTACACCACAGAGGCGGACCCTAAAAGGAACCTCTAAGCCAAATTTCACTTTCATTTGTTTGATGGTTCCTGTGATATCTAATGAGTGGTATTTGCATTTGTATACATAGTTCGACCTCTGACATTTCCACACGTAATATTGATGTCTGTAAACAGAGCGGCAGTTCTTTCGTCGAGCTCGGAACAAAAACCGGGCTTAATGTTACAAAACAAGGAAGGAAACGGGCAAGCGATAAGATCATGTTGGAACACAGAAGGTGCGTGTTCTTGGAATGAAATGTGTCAAATGACAAGATGTGAACAAGTCTAAGGTGGTCATTACATGAACCACTTGGTCACGCACAAAAAGAAATGTTCCTTTAATTCAATATTAATTGGTTTAGCAGACAGTTGCATTAACTGTCTGTCATCGCGAGCACTTTCATCTTTTAATTTCAACGTTTTTTGTATGTGTGTATGTATCTAAGTGTGTTTTAAATATTAATTTACTCAGAGGGAGGATATAGCCTATCAATTTCATGAAAATGAGGGATGATAACAGATCACTTTGTAGAAATACAGTGCCGCCGAACGTCTGTCATCAAATAAAAAAGGGCTTCTTTGTGGATAAGAACACTTAGCGTCATGATCAACCAGTTCAGACTTTTAAATTCCTTTTTGTTGTGGTAACAGTGGCTATCTGAGAACAACTGAGATATTAATTAGAATGAACAATGAGTATCTCTAACGAAAATTTATTTCTCCTTCTAATTTGCCAATTTTTTAAACAGGAAACAACAAAAGATCAGCCTTAATTGATCGGGTGACAGAGGGGAGATTGTGTTTATTAACTGTCTCTAATTAGTTAAAGATTGGGGTAAAATAGAAAGAAAAAATAATTCCAAACGACTGTCAAATTATTAAATGAGAAATGGGAAAAAATGGAAAAATTAGTCCAGGATTATTATTATTATTATTATTATTATTATTACACCACTTTTTCCACACCTGTGGGGTCGCGGGTGCGAAATGTGTCACACATATGGAATTGGCCCTGTTTTACGTCCGGATGCCCTTACTGACACAAGCCCTATGTGCAGGGATTTAATCATTATTGCGTGTTTCTGTGGTGATTGGTAGTGTGGCGTGTTGTCTGAATATGAAGAGGAGAATGTTGGGACAAATACAAATACCCAGTCCCTGAGCCAGAAGAATTAATCACACGCGATTAAATTGCCCCAACCCGGCCAGGAATCGAACCCGGGACCCTCTGAACCGAAGTCCTCAACGCTCCCCATTCAGCCAAGGAGTCGGATTCTCATTATTATAATAATTATTATTATTATTATTATTATTATTATTATTATTATTATTATTATTATTTTAAAAGAAAGTTTGTTGTATAATGTGATTGTTTTTATCGTGGTCATAGCCATGGAAATTTCAGTCGTAGGTCCAATTCGAACCACAACCACGCGGACGTGACTTTTCAGCTTTAAAATCCCGTATTCATTGGCCAGGAATCGAGCCGTGGTCAGTTTGGTGAGAAGTCAGCGATAAAATCACATCGGCCAACATTGCCCTATTATTATTATTATTATTATTATTATTATTATTATTATTATTATTATTATTATTATTTCGATTAGGCTATCTTATTACCACATGAAGCAGTTCTCTCCCCCTTGTCTTCCCAATACGTGTTCATTCTTTCTCAGTGTTGATGTTTTCTTTCTTCTGTCCATTTATTACATGATTACTTTTTTACTTTCTCTGGAAATTTACCTTCAAATATTACTTTCCTAAATTATTTTCTGTTTGCAATGTGTTCTTGTTTTAATGTAGGGTGGTTCCAAACGTTCTTCGGCTTTTTTTCAATATGAAAGTAGTAGAAGTAAGTTAGTAGTAGTAGTATTGAGCCTCTGTGGCTCAGGCGGCAGCGCGCCGGTTCTCACTGCTGGATTCAATGGTTCAAATCCCGGTTACTCCATGTGAGATTTATGCTGGACAAAGCGGAGGGACAGGTTTTTCTCCAGGTACCCCGGTTTTCCCTGTGATCTTTCATTCCAGTGACAGTCTCCAATTTCATTTCATTTCATCCCTCAGTCATTAATCATTGCCCCAGAGGAGTGCGACAGGTTTCGGCAGCCGGCACAATTTCTATCCTCACCGCTAGATGGGGGTTTCATTCATTCCATTCCTGACCCGGTCGAATGACTTGAAAGACTTGAAACAGGCTGTGGATTTTCATTATTATTATTATTATTATTAATATTATTTCTCCGTTAGGGTGACAATTTCAGTCTTTCACGATTTGCTCTTCCTTCTTCTTCCTCCAATACTCTTTCATCTGCTCGCTATGTCTCCTTTTCCTCCCCTCATCGTCGGCGGCTGCAGAGTGGACTTCAGTTGGTCCGAGAGCTCTGCCTCCGACCGACCAAGCGAACAGAGGAGTAGCCACGGCTCTATCGTGGCTCTACGCCTCTGCATTCCGGAGACGGAGAGGGACTGTCCTGAGAATGGTTTTCTGTGGTTTTTCCATTCTCCTGCACTAAGGCGAATGCCGGGGTAGTTTCTAGTATAGGCCACGCCAACCAACCCTCTCACCTTCTCCACACATCTCCTTCACCGTAACAAATCTCCTGGCCTGGGAGACGGCATCACCGTCTAAGAGGCCCGCCTCCCCCTTCAGGGGAGGAATGAAAATATTTTAGTAGTAGTCGGTCCATTTTGAGCCTGTTTTCTTTCCCTCACGACCTTGGAATACTTCCATTTTTATACCTTTTTTTAACATCTCTCTCTCTCTCTCTCTCTGTTGCGGCTTATATTGTTTCTTTCCAAATCTTTCTCGACTTCATGAATCCAGATTGTTGTTGACTTCTTGTTCCAAAGATATTGGAAGATCTGTTTGTTTAACCTGTTGTCATCCATTCTGTATAAATGTCCAAAAAATATAAATCGCCTCTTCCGTATTGTTTCTGTTATGTTTTCAACGTTTCACTATGCAGTATTTCATCATTACTTCTTGATTTCCAGACTTCTGTAGCTCTTAGCGGACCGAGTATTTTCCGTATAATTTTTCTTCCCAGTACTTCAAATTTATTCAGCTTGTAATTCAGTACTAGACATTCACTCGCGTGTAGGCATTCTCCGGTTTGACTACTGTGTTGTAGATATTCCTAGTTATATCGTATGCTCTTTCCATCTTGTGTATCCTTTCTTCTACAGCGGATTTTTCCAAACCATTTTCTTTAATTGTTTCTCCCAAATATTTGAATTTCTTTACCTTCCTTATTCGACCAATTTCTGTTATTAGAAATTCTGAAGCATTTTTTTATATTTGTCAAAATTCGTTTTTTCTACAGAAATTCTTAAACCCGATCTGTTGGCTATTTCTTCCAAGAGATTGACTTGTATTGCTGCATTTTTCAGGTTTTCTGAAAGCATGGCAAAATCATCTGCAAATTCTAGACAGTTTAGTTCAACACCTGTGTTCTTTCTTCCCAGTGTTATTGGTGATAGCCTAGCTTGTGTTCTTTCAGTTTTTTATTCCAAATTCTTACTGTTTTCTCGAGGACGCAATTGAATAGGAGTGGAGATAAACCATCACATTGCCTTACCAAACCAAACCCAAACCCCATGGCGCAACGGCGATGGCCTACCAAGCGAGGTGTCGTGTGGTCAGCACGACGGATCCTCTCGGCTGTTATTCTTGGCTTTCTAGACCGAGACCACTATTTCACCGTCAGATAGCTCCTCAATTGTAATCACGTAGGCTGAGTGGACCACGAACCAGCCCTCAGATGCAGGTAAAAATCCCTGACCTGGCCAGGAATCAAACCCGGAGCCTCCGGGTACGAGGCAGGCACGCTACCCCTATACCACGGGGCCACCTTGCCTTACACCTGTATTTATTCTGAATGTTTTAGATATTTCACCCATAGATTTTACTTTTGATATGGTGTCTGTGTGAGTTTCTCAGATTAGGTTTGCCAATTTGGTTTTAACTTCGAACTCTCGGATTATTTTATCTAGAGTTTCGCTGTCAAAAGAGTCAAAGCCTTTTTGAATTCTAAAAATGTTATTACTCTGAATCTATTATTATTATTATTATTATTATTATTATTATTATTATTTGTCCAACGGGTATGAGGTGAGATGAATCTGTCGTGGCGGGTTTTTATGACCGGATGCCCTTCCTGACGTCAACCTCATCAGAGGAGTTAACGAGATAAAATGAATGACGTCATATATAATAGTAGGGAGAGGGTGAAACCCGGTGCCGGCACATAGCCTATTCCTGTCGAATAGCACCAAGGGGTCTGCTCAAGGCTTAACGTCCCCATCCGACGGACGAATCACCATCAACAGCGTCATATGCCCTCACTCCATATGAAAAGTGCGGAGAGGTTTGGAATTTAATCCAGGCTATTTGCAGGCAATCTAGTGATTAGAAATTGTATACCACCACCTCCCCTACCCTGCCGGCCAACATTCTGAAGGTGAACATTTTTTCGACCAACGGGACTCGAACCGGCTAACCTCGGTGTCAGACTGTTTAGACTTCAGCGCCTTAACGATCATGGCCATCAGGCGGGCTATTATTATTATTATTATTATTATTATTATTATTATTATTGGGGGTAGCCCTATGTAACTATCACTAATCATCATCATCATCATCATCTGTTTACCCTCCAGGTTCGGTTTTTCCCTCGGACTTAGCGAGGGATCCCACCTCTACCGCCTCAAGGGCAGTGTCCTGGAGCTTCAGACTCTTGGTCGGGGGATACAACTGGGGAGTATGACCAGTACCTCGCCCAGGCGGCCTCACCTGCTAAGCTGAACAGGGGCCTTGTGAAAGGATGGGAAGATTGGAAGGGATAGGCAAGGAAGAGGGAAGGAAGCGGCCGTGGCCTTAAGTTAGGTACCATCCCGGCATTCGCCTGGAGGAGAAGTGGGAAACCACGGAAAACCACTTCCAGGATGTCTGAGGTGGGAATCGAACCCACCTCTACTCAGTTGACCTCCCGAGGCTGAGTGGACCCCGTTCCAGCCCTCGTACAACTTTTCAAATTTCGTGGCAGAGCCGGGAATCGAACCCGGACCTCCGGGGGTGGCAGCTAATCACGCTAACCACTACACCACAGAGGCGGCAACTATCACTAATACGTATCAATATGTACTGACAGTTCCTTGCGTATGCCGTCTGTAAATTCAGAAGATCGGTCCTGATCAATCTTTTTTTTCTTTTTTAAATATCCGATACAAATACAACTCATCAATATATTAATTTTACGAAATCTACGTAAATTCAGTAGAACTGTCCTCGTCCGGAAATTGATCTGCTTTCGGAGATCTGCTAAAAAATCCAGTAAACCTGGTCTCATCAATTGAAGACTTGAAAGTGTAAGATACTATAAAAGTCTAAGAACGCTACTATATTTTAGCCATGGTGGAAAATAACTGAGGGGCTTAAAAGTCTCCCGCAGGTTGATGGTGAAGGAAGTGCTAATTGCTGAGACCTTGTTAATGGTAGATCGCAAGACGTGGTGGGTTGTAGGCTGGGTAAGGGTGGAGGCAAACTCTCGGGTTGCACACTAACAAGCATGATCTCCGATCAACGTGGCGAAATAAAAACCAATTTATAGGCCGATTTTTATATTGGGTTACTGACGTTTATTACGCCTTATTTAGTGGCGAGAACTTGAGTCGCTTGTCAATAGAGGAAGGCTGATACCACGTCTTGAGGGACTCTCGCCGTCTGAGTCATGTAATAATATCTCAGCCGTCACCCGACTGGCCCGAGTTTGATTCTTTGCAGGGCACCCTTCTTTATCTCAGCAACACAAGTGACACAAAAAGCAGTTAAGGGGGCGTTGTTCGTGATGAACGCCCCATTCAATCCAATGTTAAAAATACACATCTTAAGGAAGACACTATTGTTAAACTACTCAGTAGAATATCTCCAAAATAATTTAACCCTTTATAGGGCAAAGCCAAAAGCCGTAGCCGTGTTGAAACATCGGATCCCGTGAGATCTCCGAAGTTAAGCAACATTGGGCGTGGTCAGAAGTTGGATGGGTTGCCACACGCTGTTGGTGGGGGGTAAGGGAATGGAGGAGCGGAAAGGAACTGGCCACCCTACCGCACGTAAACTCCGGCTCAGGATCACCTCTGCGGAGGTTCGGACCTGCCTTCGGGCAGAATAACCCTTACCTTACCTTACCTATAGGGCAAACCCCTGGGGAACAAAATATAATACTTATTTGGTTAAATACCATGTCACTGGGGTCTACTGTTTAGGTTGTGACCAAAATCTGAGTCAATACATTGTTTGATAATGCGATATGGGGTGGTAAGTATTTTTACCAGAGAGCATTTAGGATTTCTTTCCCACTGAGCGTGCACTGGTAAATATATATATATATATTTTTTTGCTAGGGACTTTACGTCGCGTCGACACAGATAGGTCTTATGGCGACGATGGGATAGGAAAGGCCTAGGAGTTGGAAGGAAGCGGCCGTGGCCTTAATTAAGGTACAGCTCCAGCATTTGCCTGGTGTGAAAAAGGGGAAACCACGGAAAACCATTTTCAGGGCTGCCGATAGTGGGATTCGAACCTACTATCTCCCGGATGCAAGCCTCTACGCGCCACTGGTAAATATATTTACCACTTTGCTTACATGACAACTTTCCACGGTGTTTTGAAAATAATAAGTGCAAAATGCAGATGGAAAGCACGGAACAAGAAGTATATATAACTATGAATGTCACACTGGCTCTGAAAATTGCGCTAGAATCATGGGGTTCAAGGGCAGAAAAGACGACCTAAGAACACAGGCTACATTTATGTTTTACATCTTCTATTTATTATTTTTAATAGAATTAAGGCACATAGTTCTCCTTACAAACAATTTGATTCAAAACAAGCCATCGTCTAAAATTAATTTCTAAAATAGCATAAATAGGCAATCAGGCAGCAAGTGCCTAGGGGAGTGAGGGGAATTTTGGGATATATTCCCCCAATAAATGTCTGATTTGTCACCCCCTCCCATATGGGAAGCCCTGGTATTAGCCACTACATGTGGCATTCTATTCTTACATCCATAATTACACTGAAAATTTTATAATAATAATAATAATAATAATAATAATAATAATAATTTTCTTTATACGCCCCTGAGCTCAGAGGACCTGAATACCATACAGATTGACTAAATTTAAGTTTTTCTGAAATACACATGAAGTGTTTTTTGGATATAAATCCAGTTATCATAATCTGGGAAGCTAATACATCTTGTGTCTGATAACACGTACGTCCGTGGTCTTACAGTCTTGCTGCATGTTTTCATATTAGTGAATATAACGTGTCGGCCAGAATATTTTACGAAAAGGCATATGTAAAACATGTAACTAAAAGCTCTGAAGTCTATTATCTGATATTTATATTACCAACTGCATTGAAAATGAGTACGTTATCAATATGCAAAACTAGCACACTATTTCGCTTTTCTTGTTACTTCATGTGCAGACCAATGATAATTTTTTATAAACTCATTCGAAGTTAACCACAAAATTTGTAATATACGTTCACAAAATAATGAAAATATTCAAAAATATATATTGTTAAGTTATATAAATCAGAAAATACCAGTATCTCGCTTAAAATGAGCCATATTTTACGGTCAACACAATGCTTACACGAGAAAGGTTCAAGTGGCGCTCTCTGGTAAAGATATGTACCACTTCCGGAAGTGGAACGATTCAAATAGCCGTGAAGGGCGAGTTACGAAAAAAGTGGTAAATATACTTACCAGAAAGCGTTACTAGGATAGAAAGCAGACAGTTACGGCTACTTAGGATATTGCCATCTGAACAGTTTCTATGGCAACCCAAGTGGTAAACATGTTTACCAGCAACTTATAAAGGGTTAATACTCCCTGGAATAAGGATGTAACCAACAAAATTTTGAAAATTGAGATTTCAGTGGAAATAGGGTCTATCATCACGCCTGTATGCAGTGGTTCACTGGTTATGCTGGTCATTTCTGTACCAACTCAATTGTGTAAAAGATTTCATTCGTTATACACTCAAGAATAGATAGTACAAGTTACGAGAATAAACGGATCCTCTTCTTCAAGTATACAGCTTAAAATCACATATTTATATAAAGACCTTGTAGGAAAAGGAGAGGGGGGATTAAAAGTTAAAACTGTTAAGATGTACAATAACACAAATTAAACTTTGGATGATAATATCTTGGATCATGTTTCCAATCTTGTCTTGTTCATATAAAATCTACAATATAATCTAGTAATTCTGCAGTTATTGTGGCGCAGTATCTTGGTGTGGTGTCCTGTAGTGAAAATAACCTGTCAGGATAATCCTTGGCTTACGAGCCTTCAGCTGGGGACGTACTGATAATAGCTTATTTTTCAGCTTATTAGAGACACAAGTAAGAGATCTGGACAAGTGTGTATTCGCTACAAGAAGGACACATTTGACGCCACACCAAGATAGTGCACCACAATAACTGCAGAATTATTAAATTACTATGTAGATTTTCTATGAACACAACAAGATTGGATACATAATGCAAGACGACATTATCCAACTTTTAATTTGTGTTATTGTACTGTACATCTTGAAAGTTTTAACATTTGAGGGGGCCTCGTGTCCTTTTCCTATAAGGTCTTTAAATAAATTTTTGATTTTAACCTGTATAGCTAAAGAAGAGAATCCATATATTCTTGAAACATGCACAATCTATTCTTGAGTGTATAATGAATTAAATCTTTTACACAATTGATGTGGTACAGTACAGTATTGACTAAGCGGATGCACCAACATCACTAGTTAATGCGATCAAGTCAATATGGACCCATTAGTGGTCAATATGGTCAAGATTATAAAAAAATATATGCTGTGATGTCATCTTATGTCTTACATTTGAACTTCAAGCTTGTTTACAGCCAGCAGAACTTTGTCCTCCGTGCTGTAAGGATGGAACATGTGTCAAGATGATGGACAGAGCTTGTGTTGGTTCATCACCACGTGTAAAGGATCATTTAAATAAAGGCTGTAGACGAAATCACTTCTATACTTCGATATATTTTCTTGAGATTTTTTGTTATTATTTTTTATTGTTTCTTCTTCTTCTTTTTCTTCTTCTTCTTCTGTATCTGTTTACCCTCCAGGATCGGTTTGTCCCTCGGACTCAGCCAGGGATCCCACCTCAACTGCCACAAGGGCAGTGTCCTGGAGCTTCAGACTCTGGGTCGGGGGATACAACTGGGAAGGATGACCAGTAACTCGCCCGGGCGGCCTCACCTCTTATGCTTAACTGAGGCCTTGCGGGGGATGAGAAGATTGGAAGGGATAGACAAGGAAGAGGGAAGGAAGCGGCCGTGGTCTTAAGTTAGGTACCATCCCGGCATTTGCCTGGAGAAGAAGGGTGAAACCACGGAAAACCACTTCGAGGATGGCTGAGGTGGGATTCGAACTCACCTCTACTCAGCTGACCTTCCCGAGGCTGAGTGGACCCCGTTCCAGCCCTCGTGTCACTTTTCAAATTTCGTGGCAGAGCCGGGAATCGAACCCGGGCCTCCGGGGTTGGCAGTTAATCACACTAACCACTACACCACAGAGGCGGACCTGGAATATATTTACCTTTCAATACTCCTGCGCTGTAGAGAGGGGAAAGGCATGTGATGGAGTAATTTGCAGTCCAGATGAGTTTTAAAGCATGAATGTTCCTTAAAGGTTTCAATTGCTTTTATCTTCCGTTAAACTTTTTTATTTATTTTCCATGCATAAAATACTCCTTGCGACAGATTTCTTATCGGATTCACCTGAAATTTTTAGAGAATTTTTGAATATGTACAGGAATTGAAAGTAGTTCTGCAATTTATCAGTTGAATATTAACTTCATATTTTTTACTCCCAAAATAGCACGAAACTAGACTTTTGTCTATTGAATGAATAATAGTCCGCCTCTGTGGTGTAGTGGTTAGTGTGATTAGCTGCCACCCCCGGAGGTCCGAGTTCGATTCCCGGCTCTGCCACGAAATTTGAAAACTGGTACGAGGGCTGGAAAGGGTACCCCTCGGCCTCGGGAGATCAACTGAGTAGAGGGGGTTCGATTCCCTTCTCAGCCATTCTGGAAGTGGTTTTCCGTGGTTTCCCACTTCTCTTCCAAGCAAATGCCGGGATGGTACCTAACTTAAGGCTACGGCCGCTTCCTTCCCTCTTCCTTGTCTATCCCGTCCAATCTTCCCATCCCCCGCAAGGCCCCTGTTAAGCATAGGAGGTGAGGCTACCTGGGCGAGGTACTGGTCATTTTCTCTAGTTGTATCCCCCGACCCAAAGTCTAACGCTCCAGGACACTGCCCTTGAGGCGGTAGAGGTGGGATCCCTCGCTGAGTCCGAGGGAAAAACCAACCCTGGAGGAAAAACAGATTAAGAAGAAGAAGAATGAATAATTAAAAATTGAAAAAAATTATCTCCAATAGTTTATAAGTGACTGCAAAACCCGGAGTTGTTCTTAAATATATGATTTTTTTTGATAAGTCTGCCAAATTATAGCCCCTCCAAAAAAGATAAACGTGCCACAAAGAGCATTTTCCATACAACATTTACAAATAAAAATTAGTTGTCAATAACTTTGCAACCAATTAACTAATCAACTCCAAGTTTTGTGTAAGGCTATATTTGATTAATATGTGCTTTTGTTTGAAATTTGGTTTTCATAAGTGGTAAATTGTACAAGTTCAAAATTTCAGTCCTGACTCCCCTTAAGTCTAAATTTTACGGAACCGTGGGTTGGTCCTATTAAGATCTGGTTTCCTTTGAACTCAGGGTTCATTGTGGAAAGGTTTAACAGCAGTAATCTCGTTTCTAAAACCCTCCATTTCCAGGCAAAGACTCGAACAGGGGCCGATGATCTTCGATGTTAGGCCCCTTAAAACAACAAGCATCATCATCATCATCATCAAGACTCGAATTCACTTCCTATTGTGTGAGCCATACTTACACGTCTTGCCTAGGCAGCCCGCTTTGAAATGTAAGTAGGAAAGACACGTGGCGGATATCCTGCGTGTCTGTCACCTCTTTACCCGTCAGTCAGGCTGCATTAAAGCCGGGATTTCTCCTTTCTGCACAGTAACTTTCGCAGAAGGCGCTAATATGTGTTTCCCACTTTACTTTAATAAGATTGCGGAATGGTGCAATGTGTAACTTCCCTCGTAAATGTTTCGAAGAACTTCGTAGCTGGGAAGCACTTTCATTGAGCTCTGCCCACTAACGTCGCTTAGGCCCACTACATCATTTAAAACCTTTGAGGTCCTCGCCGAGTTCGACTCCATCACAGCACGGGACACCCACATCCATTATCTACTTGCCAACAGCACGAGGCTGGCCTCTTCATTCACTAAACATCGCCATGAGTCAGTCTAGTACACGCCACAGTCCGCCCACAGAACTCGCTCACTGCAGATAGGTTTCGAGTGTCCGACAGGAAGTACGATTGCAGAGCCTGTATTTATTTTCAAGTCCACCTTCTATTGTAATCCATCTCTTACTTGACCATAAGCTGCACCTTGACCTGACATAAATTCTAATATGAATTCAACAAAATTATCATTCTAAAAAAATAATCTTACGACGGTGGTATACAAACTGAAAACGAAATCAAGTCGAATATAACGTGTACTATCGATTACAGGATAGATTCCTCTGAAGACACTAAAACACCGCAAATTATTTGAGTTTCAAGAAATTAACTGTAACTACTCAAGTAATTACATTTAAAATAATAGGTATCTAATCCTAGTTTATAATTCATATGTCAAGGCTTCATATATCATTATTAAGCCTTATATAGATTCAAGTCCGCCTCTGTGGTATAATGGTTAGTGTGATTAGCTGCCACCTCCAGAGGCCCGGGTTCGATTCCCGGCTCTGCTACGAAATTTGAAAAGTGGTACGAGGGCTGGAACGAGGTCCATTCAGCCTCGGGAGTTCAACTGAGTAGAGGGGGTTCTATTTCCACCATCAAAGCCATCCTGGAAGTGGTTTTCCGTGCTTTCCCACTTCTCCTCCAGGCAAATGCCCGGATGGTACCTAATTTTAGGCCACGGCCGCTTCCTTACCTCTTCCTTGTCTATCCCTTTCAATCTTCCCAACCCCCGCAAGGCCCTGTTCAGCATAACAGGTGAGGCCGCCTGGGCGAGGTACTGGTAACCCTCCCCAGTTGCATCCCCCGATCCAGAGTCTGAAGCTCCAGGACACTGCCCTTGAGGCGGTAGAGGTGGGATCCCTCGCTCAGTCCGCGAGAAAAATCAGCCCTGGAGGGTAAACTGATTAAGAAAGAATTAGATTCAAAATTCTACTTTTAAAAAAATCTACCTTTAAACTTATAAAAACCTGTTAACTTCTATACTAATGTTTACTTTAGCTCTTCATATAACAGCGGCGGCTGGCACGACTTTAGCCAGCCACATATCACACTACTAATTATTCCAAGTTCCCTTGATAAATAATATTAAATACTGCATATCACACTTACACTTACTAAGCATCAATATGTTCACAAAAATTCACATGTAAAATACACAAAAAGTAAAGACTAAGCAAGTATAAAACTTCAAAGCCTTGTAGTTAAGTAACGGATCAACTAAACAACAATCACTTACATAATAACACTTTATAAATGAACAAATTCAATCGCGTGAACTCGATTTGAGTATTATCTGCCGTTGGGTTCAGAAGTGAAATTTTAAGAATCTTTGTTTTATGCAACTTTTGACATACTAAATATGTTTTATGGCTGAGGGCCACGAAATAAACGATTCAAAAGGAAACACCCTTTTCCCTTTACGAAAATCAAATGATCATAAATACAGCCGAAAGCGTTTGTTGCGACATTGTATTGGATATAACGACATATCGTACAAAACGTTGTACATTATTTTGATCACATTTTCGGAGAAATGTATCGGTTATGTCGTCCAATGTTGATTTTCTTTTAAGTATTTGGAGATTGCTAACAACAATGTAACGCTTATTATTTTAGACATCAAATTAGTCTGTCTGTTAAATAGTCAATAGTTAAATAGATGACGGAAAAGAAAAGGAAAATGTTTAATAATGAAGAAAATTTACACACAGTTTGGCGATTAGAAAATGGGGAAACAAATGCCAGCACCGCGCATGAATTGTATCACACTGAATGATTTCTACAATTTGGAAGGGCAGAGAGAAAATACAGTCTGTTTCCCAAGAAATTTTTTGAAACAAGCGGGCCATATCATCAGAGCACAAACATATTGAAGACTTTTTACTTACTGTAGATAGTTTAAGCATAAAAAAACAATAAATCAATCACTAACTTAATGACCGCCGCTGTGGTGTAGTGGTTAGCTTGTTTAGCTGCTCCCCTCGGAGGCCCGGGTTCTTTTCCTGGCTCTGTCATGAAATTTAAAAAGTCATACGAGGGCTGGAACGGAGTCTACTCAGCCTCGGCAGGTCAGCTGAGTAGAGCGGTGTTCGATTCCCCCTCAGCCATCCTCGAAGTGTTTTTCCGTGGTTTCCCAATTCTCCTCCAGGCAAATGCCAAGATGGTACCTAACTTAAGGCCATGGCCATTTCCTTCCCTCTTCCTTGTCTATCTCTTCCAATCTTCCCATCCCCAACACAAGGTCCCTGTTCAGCATAGCAGGTGAGGCAGCTTGGGTGAGGTACTGGTCCTCCTTCCCAGTTGTATCCCTCGATACAAAGTCCAACGCTCCAGGATAACAGCCCTTGAGGCGTTAGAGGTGGGGTCCCTCACTGAGTCGCAGGGAAAACCGACCCTGGAGGGTAAATAGATTAAGAAAGAAAGAAAGAAAAAGGAATAAATAAATAACTAAATAAATAAATAAATAAATACATAGTCCGCCTCTTTCGTGTAGTGGTTAGTGTGATTAGCTGCCACCCGCGGAGACCCTGATTCGAATCCCGGCTCTGCGCGAAATTTGAAAAGTTGTACGAGGACTGGAACGGGGTCCACTCAGCCTCGCGAGATCAAATGAGTAGAGGTGGGTTCGATTCCCACCTCAGCTATTCTGGAAGTGGTTTTCCTTGGTTTCCCCACTTCTCGTCCAGGCAAATGCCGGGATGGTACCTAACTAAGGGCACGGCCGCTTCCTTCCCTCTTCCTTGTCTATCCCTTCCAATCTTCCCATCCCCCACATAAAATCGCTTTTCAGCATAGCTGGTGAGGCCGCCTAGGTGAGGTACTGGTCATTCTCCCCATTTGTACCTCGAGACCCAATGTCTCACGCTCCAGGACACTGCCGTTGAGGCGGCAGAGGTGGGATTCCTCGCTGAGTCCGAGGGAGAAACCAACCCTGGAGGGTAAGCCGATTAAGAAGGAGAAGAAATAAATAAATAAAAAATAAGTAAGTAACTTATATAAACATAATTTCGCCCGGTTTTCGTCGCAGAGAGAGAGAGAGAGAGAGACTAACTTACTGATCTGCAGTTAGAGCGGTCACTCAGGTGGCAGATTCGCTATCTGTTAATTACCTAGTCTTTTCCAAAATAAATAAGGCGCCGATCAATGGACCTATTCTTGACGCGAAAGCCAATGAAATTCGTCGGAGTTCCATTCCAAAAATACAGTAAATACAGTACTGCCGGGCTGGGTGACTCAGACGGTTGAGGCGGTGACCTTCTGACCCCAACTTGGCAGGTTCGATCCCGGCTCAGTCCGGTGGTATTTGAAGGTGCTCAAATACGTCAGCCTCATGTCGGTAGATTAACTGGAATCTAAAAGAACAGGCACCTCGACGTCTCCGGAAACTCTAAAAGTAGTTAGGGGGACGTAAAGCAAATAACATTATTATTATTATTATTATTATTATTATTATTATTATTATTATTATTATTATTATTAAAAACAGTAATTATTTGTTCCGTTTCTCGAAGGGTTAACATAATTCTGTTAATTAAGCATGTAAGTGCGCAGTTTAAAACATAGAGATATGACATTTTAAGCAACAAAACAGAAATACCGGTTTGTGCGAATATCGGCTATAACGAACGTTGATTGACGGTTCCTTTGGAGTCTTTATAACCGATTTCAACTGTATGTCTCCAGGGCATGGCCATCCATCAACGGCTGCTAATTTCAGATGGCAACCAGCCATAAGACATAGCCTGCACGGTTGCTATGATTACAGTTTCGTCACACATTTTGTTACGCAAATTTTCGGATAATAATAATAATTTCGTATGGCTATTTATAGCCGAGTGCAGCCCTTGTAAGGCAGACCCTCCGATGAGGGTGGGCGGCATCTGCCATGTGTAGGTAACTGCGTGTTATTGTGGTGGAGGATAGTGTTATGTGTCGTGTGTGAGTTGCGGGATGTTGGGGACAACACAAACACCCAGCCCCCGGGCCATTGGAATTAACCAATGAAGGTTATAATCCCCGACCCGGCCGGGAATCGAACCCAGGACCCTCTGACCATTCAGCCAACGAGTCGGACAGTTTTCGGATGACCGCTAACCATGACATATTTAATATCAAAATTTGGGGCGCGATGTTATCTAGCAGCCGTGTAGGCTGTGATGTGAAGTACTGACGGATGGCCGTGACTGAGAGACGTAGACCTATGCGGTTTGGGTCACGTAACTCTCAGCTTGCATTCTGGAGATAGAGGGTTCGAACCCCACTGTTGGCAGCCCTGAAGATGGTTTTCGGTACTTTCCCATTTTTACACCAGGCAAATACTGGCGGTGTACTTTCATTAAGGCGACGGTCGCTTCCTTCCCACCGCTAGCCTTTCCATGTCCCATCATCGCCTAACCTGTATATGTCGGTGCGACGTAACGCAAAATTTAAATAAATAAAAAATCCCTTAACATAGGATTGACGTCAAGGGCATCCAGCCATAAAACTAACTATATATATAATTCGCTGGGGCCATCAAGGATCACGTTAAGTCTTGTTGCATTTGACACTGAACTTGGCCTTCTTTAGAGCCCAAATTTCCCTCATTCTTTGTGAGTGGGCCTGCTTACGCTCCTCTGCCCAAGGGGCACCGTGTCTTCTCTTCGGTTGCTCGTCTCGGTTTAGCCCGTTCGTCAATATTTTCTTGCGGAAGAGATCTCTGTTAAGGGCGTCTTCAGCTGAGATATGTAGCATTTGCAGGTCGTCTTTGGTATTTCTAAACCAGGGAATTGTAGTTTTGGGGTTTGAATCAAAAAAGTGAAAGATTTCTTTAGTTAACTTTCTTCCATCTATTCTTTTCAGATGACCGTAAAATCGTGCCCGTCTTTTTCTGATTGTGTCGGTAATTTTCTCTATTTTGCTGTAGACTTCCTTGTTGGATCTCTTTTGATGGATTCCATTTCTGTACTTTGATCCTAAGATTCCTCTCACAATTTTGCGTTCTCTTTTCTCCAGTTCTTCAAGGAGTCCTTTGTTGGCATTTAGAGACAGGGTTTCGGCTGCATATAGAACTACTGGCTTCAGAACTGTTTCATAGTGACGTATCTTGGTGTTTTGGGAAAGGCATTTTTTGTTGTAGATTGTGCGGGATGTTTGGTAGGCTATTTCCAGTTTGCGTACTCGCTCCTGAAGTGCTTCTTTGTCCAGTCCATTTTTCATGATGATCTCACCCAGGTATTTGAATTTGTCTATTCGGGTGATGTCCTCGTATTTTGTATGGAGTTTTGGTGGAGCCTCTTTGATGTTAGTCATTACTTCTGTTTTCTCAAACGATATCTGCAAACCAGTTTGTTCGTCAATTTCCTTTAAAATTTCAACTTGAGCTCTAGCGGTTTCTATGTCGGTTGAGAGAACAGCAATATCATCGGCAAATGCTAAGCAGTCTGTTGCGATCCCCTTGGATTTTGTTCCTATTCTCAATGGACTGTAGTTGGTTTCCTGTAATCTCACCCGCCAGGTTCTGATGATCTTTTCAAGAACACAGTTGAAGAGTATCGGGGATAGCCCATCACCTTGTCGGACTCCTGTTTTGATGTCAAAGGAATGCGAGAGACATCCGTGGAACTTCACCTTGGATTTTGTATCGGTCAGGGTGGCTCTAATTAATGCCAGCAGTTTCAAATCAACTCCAAATTCATTTAAGATATTTAGCAGGACTTCCCGGTCAATGGAGTCGTACGCTTCCTTAAAGTCCACAAAGACAGACACATACTGCTTGGACCTTAGTACAATATCTGATGATCGTTTTTGGATCTGTTCAGCTGTTGAGCGACCTTTTCTGAACCCTCCTTGGTATTCACCTATTTGATGTTCGACTTGTGCTTCCAAACGCTCCAGGATGGCAAGTGATAGAATTTTGTAAGTCACGGGTAGCAAAGATATTCCTCTGTAGTTGTTGATGTTCTTTATGCTGCCTTTTTTGTGTAATGGATGGATCAAAGCTATTTTCCAATCTTCGGGTAGGGTCTCCTTGTTCCAAATTTCTTCTATTTGCTTTTGCAAGATATCAAGTGATTCTTCTGGGGCATATTTCCATAGTTCTGCTACTACTGAGTCTTCCCCCGGCGCTTTGTTATTTTTGAGACGGGCAATGTGGCGCTTGATTTCATCTCTGTCGGGTGGTCTGGAATCTGGGTACCTGAGTAAGGGTTCCTTGGTCTCAATGGCGCTTTGCGGTTTAGAGCAATTAAGTAAATTCTTGAAGTAATCTGCCAGAATGCTGCAATTTTCTTCATTTGACGTCGCTAGTGTGCCGTCCGTTCGCTCAAAGCATAGAGATGGTGGTTTATAGCCAGTGAGTTTGCGTTTGAAGGCTCTGTAGCACTCTCTGCTTTCATTCTTCCTAAAGTTTTGTTCTATCTTTTCAATGAGAGATTTTTCGTATTTACGTTTCTCAGTTCTGAACACCCTAGCTGCTTGGGCACGTTGGGTTTTGTAGGTTTCCCAATCATTTTCTAATTTCGTAGAGTTGTACTGTTTCCACGCATTGAGTCTTTCTTGGAGGACTGATTCGCAGGTACTATTCCACCAGGCATGCTTTTTGCTTCTCTTGATTTCTGCAACGTCTTTGGCGTCCTCAACAAGGAGACTTTTGGCGTTGTTAAAGTCACAGTCATTTGGTCCAGCCTTCTCCTGGAACTCCTCGACCCTTTGCCGAAGCTTATCATTGTCGAAGCGTGTGATCCGTTTGGTTGTCTTCCTTGTGTTTGCGGGAATTGGTTTGAATTTGATAAGAGACATATAATGATCTGAGGCCACATTGATGCCTTTCTTTACCTTGACATTCATAATCTCAGGGCTGTTTCTCCTGGAGATCGCAACATGATCAATTTGGAACTCTCCGAGAGCTTGGACGGAAGAACGCCAAGTCATTTGCTTTCTGGGTAGATGACGAAAGTAGGTCGACATGACCTGCAGGTTGTGATTTTCGCAAATGGTCACCAGTCTTTTGCCGTTGGGATTGGTTCTTTTGTGAGCAGGGTAATTTCCTATAACTTTATTGTACTTCTGCTCACGACCTAGTTGGGCATTGAAGTCACCCAAAAGAAGCTTGACATGGTGTTTGGGGATTTAGTTTAATTTTTCATCCAGTAGGTCCCAGAAATTATCAACTTCGTCTGGATCAGACTTGTTCTTATCGTTTGTAGGAGCATGTGCGTTAACTAGGGCGTAGGTTTTGTTAGCGCATTTAATTGTGAGTATAGACAATCTGTCATTCACAGGTTCGAAATTTGCAACCGATTTAAGGATCTTGGTTCTAACAGCAAACGCGGTTCCAAGCATCACAGCTCCATTGAGGATTCCTCTTTGCGCTTTGCTCTTGAAAAAAACTATGGATATCTGTTTCCTGTAGGGCCACTATGGATATCTGATTTTCGTGAAGAGCTTTGGTGAGGGTTTTCACCTTGCCAGTTTGTGTAAGTGAATTTATGTTGAAAGTTGCTAGAAAGGTTTTAGATTTTGGCCTGAGTTTTTGACTCTTCGGGGTACACCGAGACGCTCCGACTCGTCTCTTGCATGATGTCGAGTCTCCCCCAGAATCCGAACGAGACTCGTGCGCCGTGGCGTTCACGACGAGGGATTTATCCGAAGATTTACCCCCTGGGGTATGTTTCTTGAAATGTTGTGCCATCATGCTTTTTGACTTGACCTTGCTTTGGACGGGTACCCGTCCTTTTACAGCTAGGGTTGTTAGCCCTAGAGGTTGCCTCAAGATGTTTTCTGGCTTCTGGTCATTTACCAGTCTTCGCCGTAACCCTGGCAAGGGACCAGTTTTTTTTTCACGGTGGTATTTTATTTCCCTACTACCCTCTGACTCTGCTGGCGGCAGAGCCAGCGAGCTCCCCCAATTCAAATGAGACTCGCCTGATGGAGGTAACCGATAAATCCCCACACGGGTTTATTTATTTATTTATTTATTTATTTATTTATTTATTTATTTATTTATTTATTTATTTATTTATTTGTCCGCCTCAGTGGTGTAGTGGTTAGTGTGATTAGCTGCCACCCCAGGAGGTCCGGGTTCGATCCCCGGCTCTGCCACGAAATTTGAAAAGTGGCAAAATGTGCAAAGAAAGAAGATACGCACGCACAGCTAAAATATCTATGTGTTCAAACATAAATTAAAATATAAAGAAAAAATAAATAAATACATCGTCCGCCTCTGTGGTGTAGTAGTTAGTGTGATTAACTTCAACCCCCGGAGGCCCCAGTTCAATTCCAGGTACTGCCTCGAAATTTAAAACGTGATGCGAGGGCTGGAACAGGGTCCACTCAGCCTCAGGAGGTCAACTGAGTAGAGGCGGTTCGATTCCCACCTCAGCCATCCTCGAAGTGGTTTTTCGTGGTTTCCCTACTTCTCCTCTAGGCAAGTACCGGGAAGCTACCTAATTTAAGGCCACGGCCGCTTCCTTCCCTCTTCCAATCTTCTGATTCCCCCATAAGGCCCCTGTTCAGCATAGCAGATGATGAAGCCTTATCGAGGTACTTGTCCTCCTCCCCATTTGTATCCCCTACCAACTGTCTCACGCTCCAGGACATTGCCCTTGAGGCGTTAGAGGTGGGATCCCTCGCTGAGTCGGAGGGGAAAACCAACCATGGGGGGTAAATGGATTAGGAAATAGAGAAATAAATACATCAATAAAATTAATCAAAAAAATAACTCTTTCTTTCTTTCTTTCTTTCTTTCTTTCTTTCTTTCTTTCTTTCTTTCTTTGCTTACCCTACAGGGTTGGTTTTCCCTCGGAGTCAGCGAGGGATCCCACCTCTAACGCCTCAAGGGCAGTGTCCTTGTGCGTGAGACATTGGGTCGGGGATACAACTGGGGAGGATGACCAGTAACTCGCCCAGGCGAACTCACCTGCAATGCTGAACAGGGGCCTTGGTGGAGGATGGGAAGATTTGACGGATAGACAACAAAGAGGGCAGGAAGCGGCCGTGGCCTTAAGTTAGGTACCATCCCGGCATTTGCCTGGAGGAGAAGTGGAAAGCCACGGAAATCCACTTCCAGGATGGCTGAGGTGGGGATCGAACCCACCTCTCCTCAGTTGACCTCCTGAGGCTGAGTGAACCCCGTTCCAGCCCTCGTACCATTTTTCAAATTTCGTGGCAGAGCCGGGGATCGAACCCGGACCTCCAGGTGTGGCAGCTAATCACACTAACCACTACACCACTGAGGCGGAAAAATAAATAAATAAATAAATAAATAAATAAATAAATAAATAAATAAATAAATAAATAAATAAATAAATAAATAAATAAATAAAAATAATTTTGCCCGTTTTACGTCGCTCTTTTCTCGGTTTTCGGAAATGCTGAGGTGCCGGAACTTTGTATCACAGGTGCCGGTAAATCTTTGTCACGAGGGTAGCATATATAAGCTCTTTGCAATACGCAGGACCGAACCGGGATCGAACTCGCCAACATGGGCTCAGAAAGCCAGCATTTCACCATCTGAGCCACTCCGCCCGGTTTCTTAAATCTCTCTGCAGATGTTGACGATATTATTAATGTATTAGCAACCGAAATCCTTCAGGATGGCAGCACTGTCACAAGCATTACTTGATGGCTCGGAATTCGAACTCAATGGACAGGAAAGTAAGCAGCCGTGTTTATGGAAGTACGTGTCAACGGAATGAACGCGCGAAGACAACCAGAGCAGTAAACTAGCGCTGTCTGGCGGAAGCTAGCAGACACACGAGCATGGTCTCCTCACAAAGAAGCACATTGATTCCACTTCAACATGCTGTGTTTATTTTGTTGTTAGTCGAGAGCTTTCTTTCGAAACAGAAATCAATATTTTAATTGGGCGGTCAGTCAAACTTTCTGGCTTATCTAAATAAACTCTGCCACGCTCTGATGTACTACTCGTGTAGCGAGAAAAATAATTTGACTGCCAGTCAAACACACTTGAACCAATATTGTTCATTAGCGTTTGCACTGTGTTTTGGACGTAACATTGCTTAATTAGTTATGCATCTATTCAATAAGAAATAATACTAAGCTGAACAATTTTACCGTTTCTCTCTTTTTAGATCTTATCCGATAACATGACCCAAAATAAATGTCGATTGCTCCTACAATTTTAAATGTGTTTAGCTTAAATTGTGTTGCCACATTTTCAGCACTATGCCAGATATTGCGGTAAATTTTTAGGACACTGTATTGAAAACATTTTCTTCTTCTTAATCTGTTTACACTTCAGGGTCGGTTTTTCCCTCGGACTCAGCGAGGGATCCCACCTCTACCGCCTCAAGGGCAGTGTCCTGCAGCGCGAGACACTGGGTTGGGCGATACAACTGGGAGGATGACCAGTACCTCGCCCAGGTGGCCTCACCTGCTGTGCTGAACAGGGGCCTTGCGGGGGGGGGGGAAGATTAAAAGGGATAGATAAGGATGAGGGAAGGAATCGGCCGTGGCCTAAAGTTAGGTACCATCCCGGCATTTGCCTGGAGGAGAAGTGGGAAACTACGGAAAACCACTTCCAGGATGGCTGAGGTGGGAATCAAACCCATCTCTACTCAGTTGACCTCCCGAGGCTGAATGGACCCCGTTCCAGCCCTCGTACCACTTTTCAAATTTTGTGGCAGAGCCAGGAATCGAACCCGGGCCTCCGGGGGTGGCAACTAATCACACTAACCACTACACCACAGATGCAGACGAAAATATTTTAATGTTTAAAATCAAAATTGTACATATATTCAAAATTTTATGGTGCGTTTTCTTCAGAACTACCGTATCTGGCATTTTTTCAGATATTATCGTGATACGTTCAGATTGCCTCATCTTAAAATTCTGTGAAACAGAATTTGATATCCTTTAAATTAAATTAAAAAATGAACATTTAAAAAAATTATGTCTCAAGGTATCCTAATTTCTATATTAAATCATGAATTGAACTCAAAATCTGCTACACGTAGTTGTGCACATTACCAGTTTATGTTTTGATAAAGTGCGCCTTAATGTGAAAAAAAAACGTGTATTAAGAAAAAAAAAAGATTTTTTTTTAAGAATTTTATTTTACGTCGCACCGACACAGAGGGGTCTTATTGTGACGATGGGATATAAGTGGGAAGGAAGCGGCCGTGCTTTAATTAAGGTACAGCCCCATCATTTGCCTGGTGTGAACATGGAAAACAACGTAAAACCATCTTCAGGACTACCGACAGTGGAGTTCTAACCCACTTTCCCCCTGATGCAACCTCACAGCTGCGCGCCCCTAACTGCACGGCCAACTCGACCGGTAGTTTAGAGTTTTAACTGTATGTTTAGTACTGGCAATACCAAATCATAATAAAATCTCATAGATTGTAAACCACAATTGGCACATTCACAATCGTCATAAATTCCTGCATCAAGTATTTCGATTTCTATTAGTCTGTAACCATTATTGTAAGTTCTCTTGTTGCTAATGTTTGGTAAATTACCTACACGGATTTCCTCTGTTTTTTGTTTTGTTTTTGTTTTGGGTGCACCTATAAGTCATTCAAAATTAGTGAGACAATTAAATTCACTGCATTTAGACGCTGAATCCAATATATCTTCCCTCATTAACGATGCTACCAATATTTTCATTAAAAATATCATAGAAGTGAAAAAAAATAATTTTCACAAGCAACGTGTTTGGTTGTCAAATAATTTTATTTTCTCAATTAAAAGAAACCGGAAACTTCCATCCGCCATGTTTTCCACTGCCTTCTAAACACTCATATTAAACAGTTCCTCCAAATGACTGTCAGAGGGGCAAGATATACGCGATTCCTCTGCTGTGACAGAGAAATATGGGGTGTAACACGTTAACACTTTCAAGAATTTAATTTTATGTACGCATTTAGAATTGCAATACAGTAATGACCTTTTAAGAATTACAATCTACATATTATTTTATAAGCCAAATAAAAACTCTCCTTTTTGCGAAAATTTCAACATATATATGCTCAATCTTTTCTTAAGTATACTTTCAGAGGGTGAAAAATAAGTCTATTTGTATATTGCAAAACATTCAATCTCTTTAGATCTTTCTAATAGTTGAGACATTAATGCCAGCGTCCTGTGTAGGACAATGCAGTGACGGTGCACTAGGGGAGAAATATACCTCCACTTGTAGAAATGCCTACCTTTGGTTTTTAAACAAATTATTCACATGAACTGATTAGGGGGTCGATCATTTCGATTCCCTTCCCTAATTGAGACTGCTAACAGGTGGATAAGCAAAGGGGTCGAATAAGGAAAATTTAAAAAAAATAATTATATAAATCACAAAAATTAATTTTCAAAATTGAAAACTTGATTATTTGATTCATAACCTTGTTCACAAATCTTAAACAGCAATAATAGTGGCACAAATATACTGAGATAAATACAAATTATATTGAAGTTACGATTTGTTCTATTCTTAAAATGAAGTGTGGTTTCATGTATGTGTAGGCCCTATGTTCAGTCCTCAGCTCGAAGGCTGGTTGGATCCTCAGCAGCTCCACCATTAGCTGTCATAGGATGGCCCATGTATCACTGAAGAGGCGTACTAGGGAAATGAGGAGTGAGGTCGTTTCTCGTTGCTTTCCTCGCTGAGTCAGAAATTGCTATTACATATCAGTATACCAAGCTCACTGAAGTGCATTCACCAACCAGTAGACCGGCCATTTCCTGTTGCCTCTAACTGTCTACGTACACACCACACCCTAGCAAACAGTTTGCGGACGTCTGCTATGGTCGAAATCATAGAAATTTTAGTCCTACAAGGCAAATATAGTAGGCTAAAGTAAGATTATGAGTAACATTTTCACACCATTCATATCAGGGACTGGCTGCATGAGGAATGGCATTAATAGCATCGCTCATCGTGGTTTCATAATATCGGATATTAACTGTCTCCTAATATCAGACACTACCCGATATTAAGTAACACTACAACTCTGTGTGACATAGTTTAAATTCATCCTATAGATATTGTGTGCATAAGAAAGCTCTGCAATTTTCACATTGGCACAGATTTCATGACACCACCTCATACATTTGATATAACGAAGTAATTTTTTCCTCTTCTTGACCTCACAAAATAATCTAGACCGTGTTAGTCATCTTTATCATCATTCTCATCATTATTTGACGGAACTTCGTTGTTTGTAAATTTCGTTACCGGTTGTTTTCTCTCTCAGGACTGCACTTCCCTGTAATTTCCTGTTGTAAGGAGATCCCGTCATTAAAGCTGTTCTACCTGAGCGTGCACCCCAGCAAGTTTGCCTTCTCAAAATGGCTGAAGGCTCATCTCTGCCGTACTGTTGCCATACGACAGGAGTCTAATGGCTCACCTTTTTTTAGGTGAACGTGACTATTTTTTTATTTTAGTATGGAATTGGAGGCACAATGATTACTTTTTACAATTTGTTTTACATCGCACCGACACAGGATAGGTCATACCGCGACGATGGGATAGGAAAGGCCTAGGAGTATGAAGGAAACGGGCGTGGCCTTAATTAGGGTCCAGCCCCAGCATTTGCCTGGTGTGAAAATTGGAAATAACGGAAAACCATCTTCAGAACTGCCGACGGTGGAGTTCGAACCCACTATCTCCCGGATGCAAGCTCACAGCTGCGCGCCTCTAACTGCACGGCCAATTATTATTATTATTATTATTATGTCCGCCTCCGTAGCGTAACGGTTAGTGTTATTAGCTGCCATCCTCGGGGGCCCGGGTTCGATTCCCGGTACTGCTAGGAAATTAAAACTGGCATGAGGGCTGGTACGAGGTTGAAATGGTACATGCAGCTCACCTCCATTGGGGGTGTGCCTGAATAGAGCTGCACCACCTCGGGGTGAGGACACGAGTTTTGCATTATTATTATTATTATTATTATTATTATTATTATTATTATTATTATTATTATTATTATTATTATTATTATTATTATTATTTAGCCTCGTGATATTGAAATGTTCAGAGAACATTGCATGCACGATTTCTTCGTCAACGTGGCTGTTTTCTGACTGTGAGCAAATTCAATAATAATAGGTTTAGGCTTACAAAACACTGTCACAACCCTATTTCAGCAAATTGGTGCTAGAATAAAACATGCAACGAAAAGGTAAGAATGTAAAAATGACTTTTTGAACTGTTTGAATGTCAAAAGTATAAATTTTAGAAAATAAAGTAACTTCCTTCTATTTCAGAAATCATGCCGTAGAACCCCTCAGTCAGCTACTAATAGCATTGCGGTTTTATGCCTCCCGTAGTACGTTTATTAAACTGGGGGATATCGAAGAAATTCATAAGGCCACTGTTTCACGGACTACCGGTATATACATATTTATTTACTAATTGCACAAGCAATTCTATTTCCTTACAAGTAAAATTAGGATAACGTTTATTGCTTTTATCCGCCATTTCATCTACAAGAAACAAAACATTATCGATAGTCATCGTTTCTTGCAAGTCACTGCAAAACATTATCGATAGTCATCGTTTCTTGCAAGTCACTGCAAAACATTATCGATAGTCATCGTTTCTTGCAAGTCACTGCAAAACATTATCGATAGTCATCGTTTCTTGCAAGTCACTGCAAAACATTTATCGACAGTCATCTTTTCTCGCAAGTCACTGTTTGCAAGATCGTATATTTCCTTCTTCACCTCAGTTTAACTTAGGACGGCCATTATAAGACTCATCGTCGGTTTAAACTCAAGTTACAGTTTAACTCAATCTTTAGTTTAAACACTCATTATAATACCGGCCCTAAGAGGCAGTTGAGAAGGACTAGGGAAAGGCCACCTCCTTGCTTCACACCTGTCTTGATTTCAAACGGTTCCGATAGCTCTCCAAGGAATGTTATTTGTAACCGGGTGTTTGTTATGTCTGTTGTAATATATTAGTGGTTTTGTCATGAATTCCAAATTCTTTCAGCACTTTTAATAATAATAATAATAAATTACAGGTGTAAATATTAGTAGACGTATCTAAAACAAAAGTCACCTTAATTGCCTAGCATTTGCTGATGACATTGCGATCCAATTCAACAACAGACAGGAAGCAATCGAGTGTGTAGAAAAACTCCATGAAATAGCAGCCAAATCAGGACTCCGAATTTCTTATGAAAAGACAAATTATATGGAAGGGATTAGATCAGGTTTCAACAGTCAACCATTAGGCACCAAATACGGAAATATCGCTCTAGTAGACAAGTTTAAGTACCTAGGTGAAATTATTGAACCAGTAGTGTTAAATCTGCAAGCTAACAAAGAATTGCAAAACTTCAAAGATCATACAGAATTACTTGGAACAGATACAATGAAAGAAAGAACTATATCACAAAAGTCAAAATTACGACTTTATAACACAGTAACTCATCTTAAACTATTATAATTGGTGACAGATCTCGAATAAAGAGGATCGAGAAACAAGAAAGAAGAATCCTCAGGAAAATCTATCAAGTACAGAAAAAAATCGCAGATACCATCGGATACTTCGATTACAATTTTATGGTCACTTATATAGAATCGATAATAACAGGCTCACAAAGAAAATATTAAATTTGGCCTTATTAATAAAAAACTTCTCAATAATTGCCTAAAAAGAATCAGTGAAGACCTAAGTGAAACTGGCATTAATGAAGAAACCAGTCAAGGTAGAACCTTAATTCATAAACACAAATTTTCTGTGAAGTCCACCCGACTAAATACAGGATGGACTGAACAACGTTAAAAGGAACACAGCGAGAGGACGAAATGAAATGAAACGGCGTATGGCTTTTAGTGCCGGGAGTGTCCGAGGTCATATTCGGCTCGCCAGATGCAGGTCTTTCGATTTGACACCTGTAGGCAACCTCCGCGTCGTGATGAGGGTGAAATGATGATGGAGACAACACATACTGTACACCCAGCCCCCGTGCCAGCGAAATTAGGCAATGATGGTTAAAATTCCCGACTCTGCCGAGAATCGAACCCAGGGCCCTTGTGAACAAAGGCCAGCACGGTAACCATTTAGCCATGGAGCCGGACAGCGAGAAGATGAAGAGATGTTGGGAAGAGACGACGAGATACCAAAAAAGTGATGATAAATTCGAACACGCTCCTTAGTTGGACATAACGAATCTAATAATAATAATAATAATAATAATAATAATAATAATAATAATAATAATAATAATAATAATAATAATAATAATAGCCTAATATACCGAGCTCGATAGCTGCAGTCGCTTAAGTGCGGCCAGTATCCAGTATTCGGGAGATAGTAGGTTCGAACCCCAATGTCGGCAGCCCTGAAAATGGTTTTCCGTGGTTTCCCATTTTCACACCAGGCAAATGCTGGGGCTGTACCTTAATTAAGGCCACGGCCACTTCCTTTCCATTCCTAGGCCTTTCCTCTCCCATCGTCGCTATAAGACCTATCTGTGTCGGTGCGACGTAAAGCAACTAGCAAAAAAAAAACAATAATAATAATAATAATAATAACAATAATAATAATAATAATAATAATAATAATAATAATAATAATAATAATAATAATAATTTCACTAAGATGGGAGTTACGGAAGATTGTATCGTGGACAGAAATCGAAAAAGTTCAGTGGTTTCCAGGAACCTGGGGAAACAGTCAGAAAAGGGAGATCCTGAACAGAAGAAGGTACTAGGAGAAAGGATGAAACGATATTGGCAGAGAGTGCCAAAAATACTGCAAAGTTTGACAAACATGGTCCATACACGCCGAAAGAGTGAGAAAATAATAATAATAATAATAATAATAATAATAATAATAATAATAATAATAATAATAATAATAATTAATAATATCAGACTCCTTGGGTGAATGGTCAGGATTGAGGCCTTCGGTTCAGAGGGTCCCCCGTTCGATTCCCGACCGGGTCGGGGATTTTAATCGCGTTTGATTAATACTTCTGGTTCGGGGACTGGGTGTTTGTATTTGTTGCTACACTTTTGTCTTCATATTCAGACAACACGGCACACTACCAGCCACAACAGAAACACACAATAGCGATTGCATCACTCCGTATAGGGTTGGCGTCAGGAAGGGCATCCTGCCGTAAAACTGGGCCAAAGTCACCTGTGCTACATAGTTCCCACATGTGTGGGTCGTGTCGGAATGTAGTCTCGCAGGAGTTCTTTTAAGTGCCAGTAAACCTACGACACGAGGCTCACGTGTTTGAACACCTTCACCGGACTGAAACATGATCGAACCAGCCAAGTTAGTGTCAATCGGTTCATGCACCTCTCTATGCCTCCCTCTCCTGTGCTACATAATTACTGTACTTCATCGTACATCTACTCTAATGTGTTTGTCATATTCATACCTTGGTCTACCGCTACAGTTCTTACCGCCTACACTTCCCTCAGAAACCAACTGAACAAGACCTGAGTGTCTTAAGATGTATCCTATCATTCTGTCTCTTCTTCTGGTCGAATTTAGCCAAATCGATCTCCTCTCACCAGGTCGATTCAGTATATCTTCATTCGTGATTCTATCTACCCATTTCACCTTCAGTATTCTTCTGTAACACCACATTTCAAAAGCTTCTATTCCCTTTCTTTCTGAGCTAGTTATCGTCCATGTTTCACTTCCATACAATGTCACACTCCAGCTGAACATTTTCAAAAATATTTTTCTAATTCCTATATCAATGTTCGAAGTGAGCAGATTTCTTTTCTCAAGTAAGCTCTTCCTTGCTTGTGCTAGTCTGCATTTTATATCCTCCTTACTTCTGCCATCGTTAGTTATTTTACTTCCCAAGTAACAATATTCATCTACTTCATTCAAGACTTCATTTCCTAATCTAATATTTCCTGCATCATCTGCCTTCGTTCGACTGCACTCCATTACTTTTGTTTTGGACTTACTTATTTTCATCTTGTACTCCTTCTTAAAGACTATTCATACCACCCAGTACTTTTTCCAATATCTCCTTAGATTGTGGTTTCCTTTCCAAATTCCTCTTTGATTTTATTTTCCGCCTGTTCTATTTGAACACTGAAAAGGAGAGGGGAAATTACAGTCTTGCCTCACTCCTTTCTGGTGAAACATTACATCTTTCCCAACCCCTGTAAGGACCTGGAACGATGAACTCATTCTACCATCAATTCTCACTGTAGCACAAAAATTGTCAACATAAATGCCCTTGATTATTTTAAGTAATCTATCCTTAATGCCAGAAACCCCCAGCACATCTCTTCCCTCGGTACGCCGTCATATGCCTTCTCTAGATCAACGAAACATAAGCGTAACTGTCTATTCCTCTCGTAGCATTTTTCAACTACCTGGCGCATATTGAAAATCTCATCCTGACAGCCCCTCTGGGGTCTGAAACCACACTGGTTTTCATCCAACTTACTCTCAACCACTGACCGCACCAAGGAAGAAAGGATCTACTGTATGAAGTAGTGATGGGATAATAGAGTACTTTTAATAATCGAATAACCTCCATCCAATTATTAAAATAATCGGATGGAAAAATTCACTGTTCGATTGCCTCATTAATTCCAATGGAGTTTCGATTGGGTAATCGAAAAATAATCGGATGGAAAAAATATTTGCTATTCGATTGCCTCATTCATTCGAATAACTAATCGAAAAATAATCAAATGAGAATATAATCGAATAATCGATTAAAATGAAATAATCGAATAAGCGATTATTTTGTATTCGATTATCCCATCACTAGTACGAAGTTAGTTATGTTCCGTTCTCTGGGAGACGGATATTTTGTGAATGTTTAATAAGGAGTTAAAGTATTCAGTGCCACCCACTGGTCTAGACGTTGTGAGTGCTAGGAATCTGATCCCTTTAACCCCTCCCAGCCTTCCCTTCGCGCGTCAAGTTTTGACACTTGGAAAGCATTACAGTGATCTGCAACTCTTCATCAAGTTTACATAACACGCTGGCCATATAGCCCAGCCTTTGACTGTCAGAGTTCGTCCATCGCCACTCCGTGTACACTGAGAACGTCTTTCACACGCCGGGCCTGTCACTCACCATTTCTATCTTGACATGCAAGTGTAAGCGGCATTCGTGCTCCGAGTCAAAAGATTGGTTTGTGCTCCACAAGAAACTCCTTCTATTTACTTAAAAAGAGCAAATCCTTCATAACAAGATGTCTGTGATTAACGACTGGAGCTTATCTAGAACCACTACTGCATTGAATTACGCATGGGTTAAGATGAGATGATAATTATATGACCGGAACATAGAGAGGGTCGCCGGTAGAAAAGAAAAAGGACGTTCCAAATGATTCCAGCTGATTGTAAACTAAAAGCCTCAATTATACTGGGCCAGTTTACCAGCGAATTTCTCCCTGCTATTGAATTCGCTCTGTGAAATGATTTTGGGAATAGCTGTTCTCCATCTTTCCGGTATATGTCCCTCTTGCATACACTTGTTGATTACTTCCTTCCAAACTTCTTTAAGTTCTTCGTATGATTCTTGTGTTTGTTCGCCAAATATCCCGTATTTATCCGCTGCCTTTCTTGGTTTTATTGAGTTTATTTCCTCTTCTATCTAGTCCGTAATTGATTCCCATATCCAGACTTCAACCTGTGAAATATTTTCGTTGTTAATGAATCTATAACAAAAGCCAATCTTGGGGTGAAAATAGATGAGAGACTTTTTTTACAAATTGGCTTTACGTCGCATCGACACAGATAGGTCTTATGGCGACGAAGGGACAGGAAAGGGCTAGGAGTGGGAAGAAAGCGGCCGTGGCCTTAATTAAGGTACAGCCCCAGCATTTGCATGGTGTGAAAATGGGGAAACCACGGAAAAACATATTCAGGGCTGCAAGCTCACAGCTGCGCGGCCCTAACCGCACGGCCAACTTGCTCGGTAGAAGGGAGACTAATCCAAACCATCAAATTTGCCGATGATCAAGCTATAGTTGCAGGTAGTCCAATAACATTATCTAAAATGTCGCTAAACCTGAATGAAAAATCTAAAAAATTTGGTATGAAAATCAATATTAATAAAATAAAATAAATCCACGCCCATTGCACGTGATGAGCAGTGGTGAGCGTGTACAACAGGTAGCACAGTTCAAATACCTTGGCCAGATCATAACAGAAAACCTTCAGTGCCACACTGATATAAAAACACGAATAACAATAGCAAATGATTCCATCTGATTGTAAACTAAAAGCCACAATTATACTGGGACAGTTTACCAGCGAATTAACTCCCTGCTATTGAATTCGCTCTGTGAAATTATCTTGAGAATTGCTCTCCTCCAGCTTTCCGGCATATGCCCCTTTTGCATACACTTGTTTATTAGTTAGAGATAAACAGTCCTTTCTATGTAAAAAAAAAAAAAAAAAAACATTATCCCTCATCTTACGTAAAAGATGAATGAAATTTTATGTTTGGTCTGTTGCGCTGTATTGTGCTGAGACCTGGACGTTAACCAAGAGTGATATCAAGAGGCCATTGAGATGTGGTGTTGGCGTCGGTTGCAACATATAAGTTTGGTGGATAAGACCATCACTGAGGTATTGAACATTGTCCAAGGAAAGAGACAGCTGTTGAGTCAGATTAGGAAGAGACAACTTTCTTGGAGTGGGTTAAATACCAGAGAAACGCCCTCATGGAAGACCAAAAAAGACATTCATGATGACATTTATTGTGAACTCAGGACGCAGGGACTATGCACAGGATCGACCCAGTTGGAGAAGACTCATCGCACGGGTAAACCAGTCATTAGACTGAATTACTCAAATAAGAAGAATTGTTTGATGGATAGACGTATTTGATACTAATTATGGCCATTTGGATGCAATAAATACTAATTTCGCTCTGAGAAATTATTAGCTGGTTTGATAGATGGCTGTTCGAGTTTAGGAAAGGTTATTCCAGAAAGAACTTGCAAAGACTTGAAACGACAACTGGAAAAAAGATTCAAAGGAAAAGGAGCACGATTTGCTCTGGGTGATTTCCGACAAATGAGTAAAAAAATGTTGCAAACTTTAGGCTACGCGGAATATTTCGAGCTGTCAGTGGAGAGATGGCTTGGAATGACATTAGTAGACCAGTAAGCTTGAGTGGAGTTTTAAACGTAGGAAAAATCATAAGATAAAGTTGGAAATGAAGACGACAAATTCGGGTTTTCATTTATAGGAAGAGGAATTCGAGATTGGAATTTTTCAAGGATAGATTTCAAACTTCTTTGCAATCATTTAAGAACAGACTGGGTAAAGAACTGGTAGGACATCTCCCGCTTGGGCGACAGCCCTAAAGACTTTTTTTTTTTTTTTTTTTTTTTTTTTTTTTTTTGCTAGTTGCTTTACGTCGCACCGACACAGATAGGTCTTACGGCGACGATGGGACAAGGAAGGGCTAGGAGTGGGAAGGAAGGGGCCGTGGCCTTAATTAAGGTCCAGCCCCAGCATTTGCCTGTTGTGAAAATGGGAAACCACGGAAAACCATTTTCAGGGCTGCCGACAGTGGGGTTCGAACCTACTATCTCCCGAATACTGGATCCGCACTTAAGCGACTGCAGCTATCGAGCTCGGTCCCCTAAAGACTGATCAATGGTGGCTGATATGGCAGATATTTTAGACTCAGCAGGTAAAATGGGCTGTATCGCTATTGACCTATCCACGGCATTGATTGGGAATATAATGGGAGATTTGTCCGACTCCATGGCTGAATGGTTAGCGTGCTGGCCTTTGGTCATAGGGATCCTGGGTTTGATTCCCGGCAGGGTAGGGAATTTTAACCATTATTGGTTAATTCCGCTGGCACGGGGGCTGGGTGTCTGTGTGTCATCTTCGTCATAATTGTATATGCATCACGACGCGCAGGGCGCCTACGGGAGTCAAATCCAAAGACCTGCACCTGGCGAGCCGAGCACGTCCTCGGACACTCACGGCACTAAAAGTCGTGCGTCATTTCAGGGGAGACTACTCACGAAATGAGGTAAACTAAAAGACCCACGGAAACATGTTTCAGATAAGAAATTCAAGTCAGACGATTTTCTAAAAATGTTATTGGCTCAAAAAAGAACGTGACCGCATACTGAAATTTTCAATAGATGATGATTTCTTTCTTAACCTGTTTACCCTCAGGTTTTTCCCTCGGACTCGGTGAGGGATCCCACTTCTACGCCTCAGGGGCAGTGTCCTGGAGCGTGAGATATTGGGTCAGGGGATACAACTGAAAAGCAGGACCAGTACCTCACCCAGGCAGCCTCACTTGCTGTGCTAAACAGAGGCCTGATGGGGGGATGTGAAGTTGGAAGGAATAGAGAAGAAGGAGGGAAGGAAGCGGCCGTGGCCTTAAGTTAGGTACCATCCCGGCATTTGCCTGGGGGAGAAGAGGGAAACCACGGAAAACCACTTCCAGGATGGCTGAGGTGGGAATCGAACCCACCTCTACTCAGTTGACCTCCCGAGGCTGAGTGGACCCCGTTCCAGCCCTCGTACCGCTTTTCAAATTTCGTGGCAGAGCCGAGAATCGAACCCGGGCCTCCTGGTGCGGCAGCTAATCACACTAACCACTACACCACAGAGGCGGACCAGTAATTTAATCACCTTCCAGCCATCTGTCTGTATTCTGATACTTGTTCTGGCCAAAACAGAAACTAGAATACTGCTGCATTAGTCATCTTCTTGATTCAGATTATCCACATTAATGTCCGACTCGTTGGCTGAACGGTCAGCGTACTGGCCTTCGGTTCAGAGGGTCCCGGGTTCGATTCCCGACCAGGTGGGGGATTTTAACCTTAATTGGTTAATTCCAATGGCACGAGGGCTGGGTGTATGTGTTGTCTTCATCATCATTTCATCCTCATCACGACGCGCAGGTCACCTACGGGTGTCTAATAGAAAGACCTGCACCTGGCGAGCCGAACCCGTCCTGGGATTTCCCGGCACTAAAAGCCATACGACATTTCATTTCATCCACATTAATGTTGTTGAACACAAACTTTTAGAACGTACATGGAATTTGATTCTGTCCATAGTACTGAAGAGCATCAAAATAACATATCTGGTGTATTCCGAGTTGGATAAGTTAACGATCTTCCGGATGGCAAGGTCTGAAAAAATAGATAGAATGCAAGACTTACATAGCGAAAGAACTCGTGAATAAGGACATCATAGACTTGACAGAATTATCAGCAGCATTGATAAGGAATCGCAATATAGCTGAACATGAAGATACAATCAACTGGCTGAAAATAAAGTGTCTTAAGTTTGGAAAAGATAAGCCTCAAATCATCCAGTATCGTTATCAATATGATGGTCCATGCTTTAAAATGAATACCCGCTTTCAATCAAAAGCTGAATTCCTAATGAACTTCTCAAGCTACACCACGCATATCTACAGATTTCAAAAGGAAAGAAAAAGAATTTGGAAAACTGTGCAGGATCGGTATATTCCCAGTAGAATTAGGCCTACATCCCTAGTTCAAGAGCTTACCATCCTCATTCAGTGTGGGTACTGCTGCTCCGAAGACCAATCAATCAATCAATCAATCAATCAATCAATCAATCAATCAATCAATCAATCAATCAATCAATCAATCAATCAATCAATCAATCAATCAATCAATCAATCAATCACAACTGATCTGCATTTAGGGCAGTCGCCGAGGTGGCAGATTCCCTATCTGTTGCTTTCTTAGCCTTTTCTTAAATTATTGCAAAGAAATTGGAAATTGATTGAACATCACCCTTGGTAAGTTATTCCAATCTCTAACTTCTCTTCCTATAAACGAATATTTTGTCCTCTTGAATTCCAGCTTTATCTTCATAATGTGAACTTTCCTACTTTTAATGACACCACTCAAACTTATTCCTCTACTGATGTTATTACACGCCATATCTCCATTGACAGCTCGGAACATACCACTTAGTCGAGCAGCTCGTCTCTTTTCTCCCAAGTTCTCCCAGCCCAAAGTTTGCAACATTTTTGTATCGCTACTCTTTTGTCAGAAATCACCCAGAACAAATCGAGCTGCATTTCTTTGGACTTTTTCCAGTTTTTGAATCAAGTAATCCTGGTGTAGTTCCCACACACTGGAACTGTACTCTCGTTGGGGTCTTGCCAGAGACTTATATGCCCTCTCCTTTACATCCTTACTACAACCCCTAAATACCCCATAACCACGTGGAGAGATCTCTACCCTTCATTTACAATCATATTTATGTGATTACCCCAATGAAGATGTTTGTTTGTCCAACCTTTGTCCCGTTTCCCTACGGGGTCGGGTATGAGGTGTGATGAATCTACCGTGGCGGATTTTTGTGACCGGATGCTCTTCTTGACGTCAACCTCATCAGAGCAGTTAATGAGATGAAATGAATGACGTGATATATAATAAATCCGGTGACGGCACGTAACCTACTTCTCTCGAAGAGCACCAAGGGGTCTGCTCAAGGCTTAACGTCCCCATCGGACGGACGAATAACCATCAACAACGTCATATGCCCTAACTCTATAGGGGCACTGCGGAGAGGTTTGGAATTTAATCCAGGGCTTTGGCACGCAATCTAGTGATTAGAAATTTTATACCACCACCTCCCCTAACCTGCCGGCCAACATTCTGATGGTGAAAATGCTTTCAACCAACGGGACTCGAACCGGCTAACATCGGAGTTGGACCGTTTAGACTTCAACGCCTTAACGATCATGGCCACCAGGCGGATTACCCAAATGAGGATCTTTCCTTATATTTACACCTAGATACTTACAATGATTCCCAAAAGGAACGTTCATCCCATAACGCAGTAAAAAACAGAAAGGACTTTTCCTATTTGTGAAACTCACAACCTGACTTTTCACTCCGTTTATCATCATAACATTGCCTACTGTCCATCTCACAATATTATTGAGGTCATTTTGCAGTTGCTCATATTCTTGTAACTTATTTATTACTCTATACAGAATAACATCATTCGCAAAAATCCTTATCTCTGATTCCACATTTTTTACACATATCATTGATATATAAGAAAACATAAAGGTCCAATAATACTGCCTTGAGGAATTCCCCTCTTAATTATTACAGGGTCAGATAAAGCTTCGCCTACTCTAATTTTCTGAGTTCTATTTTCTAGATAGGTAGCCACCCATTCAGTCACTCTTTTGTCCAGTCCAATTGCACTCATTTTTGCCAGTAGTTTCCAATGATCGGCCCTATCAAATGCTTTAGATAGGTCAATCGCGATACAGTCCATTTGACCTCCTGAATCCAGGATATCTGCAAAATATCTTGCCGGAATCCTACAAGTTGAGCTTCAGTGGAATAACATTTCCTAAAGCCGAACTGCCTTCTATCAAACCATTTATTAATTTCGCAAACATGTCTTAAGTTTTTCAAAGTGAGATTGAATTTAGTCAGTAGTTTACTTGGACTAGCAGACCCAGGGATTTGTATGTAAACAATAACAGTTTGAAGAATTAATAACTTACAAGAATGCTGAGTCCTCACTGATTCATTATTTTTATTATTATCAATTAAACACATTGTTAGACAAACATAAATAGTTTGTTTTGCTTCTTGCCTTATTCCCGCTTATAATGGTAATTAATTTAAGGTTTATAAATAGTATTATGTATTTTTAAATTACTGCAAATATGTAAATGATCAATATCTCAAAATGTGCAGTTTGTGACGTACCAACTTTTTGCAGTAAGCTGATGATATTTCCCTTGTAGCCTATACATTTCCTCTGTATATGGGGGCGGTTGAATAAAGGTTTTTACGTCTCACTAACTACTTCTACGATTTTCGAAGACGCCGAGGTGCCGGTTTTTTATCCTGCGATAAATCTTTTACGTGCCAGTAAATTTACTGATAGAGGCTGACGTATTTGAGCGCCTTAAAATACCACCGGACTGAGCCAGGACGGAACCTGCCAAGTTGGCCTCTGAAGGCCAGTCCTCTACAGTCCGAGGGGGATGTTTGTAGAATACACCTACAGTATCGCCTCTTGGAATAGGTGGCTAAAAGGGGACCCAGGGTCTTTAATTTTTGGGAGCGTGGGCTAGCGACCACGGGTCCTCTAGCTGAGCCTGGCATTGCTTCTACTTGTTTGTGCGAGTCTCCTCGCCTTCACCTTTGTTATCCGACCTCCCTTGGTCAACTGTTCTTTTCCGACTTGGACGGTACTAGGTTTGCGAGGCCTACGCAGTATTTTATTTTCACGCCATTCATGGCCTTTCCTTCCTTTCGCCGTTACCTTCATTTTTCCAAGTATCGGACCTCTTCCATTTCCCTTCTGATTAGTATTAATAGAAGATGGTTGCCTTGTAGTACTTTCACTTACAACAATAATCACCACCACGACGTCCGGCTCCATGGATCAATGGTTAGCATGCAGGCCTTCGGTCCAAGGGATCCTAGGTTCGATTCCGGATCATGACGGGGATTTTAACCTTCACTGGTTAATTCCTCTGATTCGGGGACTGGGTGTTTGTGCCGTATTATGCACAAGAATTCCACATATAGAGGGGTCAATCTTTACAGGCGCGCAGGTAACCTAAAGGCGTCAACTCGAAAGACCTGCACTAGGTCTCTCCGGAGGCCACACGCTATTATTATTATTATTATTATTATTATTATTATTATTATTATTATTATTACGGGGATACCCGTGGAGCAGAAAGAGGTTAAAGAAGGTGCTGGGGTGAATGGGTCTATCTACAATATCAAAATCAATTTGAAATTTGAACTGAAGGTTGTATTTCTTCAAAAACAACAACTTAATAAACTTAATAACTTTTCGCTTAATAAATTTTCACTTGGTGAAAATAACAATAATGTCTCAGGTACAATGCCAAATAAGGGTGTAACACCCCAAGAATCGGGAATTTAACAAGTCTGGGCTTCAAGCCCTCGATTTACAGTCTCTGAGCTACGAGCTCAAGTTTACAACATTTACAATAAAAAATGAGGAATAATTTAGACAAGGGCAGAAATCCCCTAATTCAAGAGCACTTGCTCCCAAAATTACAATATCTATCCCCTTCCAGAGGCACCCTTCACTATTACAAAACTTTGAAAATAGCTAACAGGCTCTCAGTTTCTTCCAGCCTACTCAAGGCAACATTACATCAAAAATCTTACCCTCTCTGGCCTCTCAAGGCACGATTTACATATGGAGATAGTTTTACACAGGGGTATCTAGTACCCAACCTACTGGGCCTTTGCGGAATAAGAACAGGTTAAATAAATGGCCCGAACACAAACAGAATGGAGGCGAACACTGTGCTCCAGATAATGAAATATTAAAACCTATAGGGCTCTCAGGCCGATGAAACTGGGGCTAGTCCCAATCTACTGAGGTGGCTTGCATGGAAATAACTTTAATACATTACCCCCCCCCCCAAAAAAAGTTAAGAAATCGTAATCACCTCAAACCTAGATGAAGGGGAGCTCGAGAGGGTAACTCTCTCTCTATCCCCGATTTACAGTTAAAACCTTTATGAGATTTTACATTAGCCGAAAGAAGATTTACATTTTAGAAAATTTTGTTACATGGTTAAAGATTCGGACCTTCCTGTAGGATCAGTTTGCGGAGACAGCAAGAAAGATAAAATTTACGTGGCTATTACCTTGTAGATGTT